>NC_046666.1:84613709-84650256 GCF_010883055.1 Belonocnema kinseyi | reverse complement strand
TATATATATATATATATATATTGATTTGTGAGAGACCGCCGTGTAGAAAAATTTTGTGGCGCTGTACCGTTTCAGTCTAGCCTGCCTTGAATCGACATTGGCGGGCCACATACTGATTGTCCAGTGGCTAGACTGGGTTGTAACGCTCAGATCAACTAGTTTCTAAACAGATCGTCTATTTTGATAACAAAATCAATAGTTTAATAATACAAAAGTTGTTATCATATACATGTCTAATATATAGATTTTTCAGTTAATTAAAAATATAACAAAAAGTTTTTATACAGAAGAAAATGAAAAAATGAGTTTCCGTAAATCTTGTTCAGGCGCCGTGTAGCGAACATTTGATATAACATCATATTGTGTTGCTGCAAGTTTGTTTCTTCGCCTCAACGTACTCTAGCCATCTAAAAGTTTGATATGTTTTCATTTTTTGTTGTTATGATTCCAATGCATTATATCCTAATATTTATGGGGCATTTCACAAAATGCGTGATACATTTTTGAGGAACTTCTGACCCCCTACCCCTCCTGCGTGATAGTTTTTTCCATTAATCTTAACATGGAGAATGATGCTTTAGCAGACCCCCATAAACGTATTACGTATTTTTCGAATGGCCCCTATTTCAATATAACATTAAAAATTTTTAAATATTAACAATACTTGATAAGTGAATCAATCATTGTAAATAATAAAGTTTGTATGCTTATACTTGCGATTAGGGTACAAATTAATTATTCTTTTTATTATTTATAATCATTGATAAGTTAGGCTGAATTATCATTTACGCAATCAATAAGTAATTTTAATAAATTAAATAAATTATCTATGTTTAAATTTGACTGTCAGGAATATTATAAATACAGGACATAGCATCATACATATTATAATTATTATAAATTTAATAAAAACTTATGATATCTTTAATATATAATACAATTGAAAGAAAATGTTTACAAGAATTATTTTAAAAAACATGGTTGTTAAGAATACAGTTCGTATATTAGGATTTAAATCGCTTTTAATCATTATTATTCATTACCTTAACCCTAGTACACCGTATATGGGTCTAAGAGACCCAGTGATATTTTTCTGAATATTATATCTCTTAGATTAGTGCATGCAAATATTGTAAATATTCACGAAAAAAAAACCTTTGGAATATTCTGACAGCGTATATTCAGTAAGCGGCTTCGGTAAAGCATACACTTCGAATGACAGTGATACGAATATGTGCAAGGGTCTCTGAGTACCAGGTGTGGCGTTTTGCGTTAATTTTTGAAAGTATGTTTCACGTTCATAACTTTACTTCCACATTCATAACCTTTATGTTCATCGCTATCTCCAATTTTCAATTCCCTACTTATATTTCTTAAAATCAGATTTTTTGATTCTACGGCATTGAAATATGTAAGCGTCGGTCACAAAGATCTACGCTCAGCGTTATTAGAGTCACTTTATGAGGTGTGCCGTCCTAGGGTTATGTATGTAATAGTGTACAATTAATTATTACTTGAACCTTAGTGCGATAAGTATTATGCCATTAACGCCACGACTAGGCTAGACAGCAGAAAGGTTTGAATTAAACACTTAGCAAAACTAGACAGCCCCAGTGTAGCGCGAGGCTAGTATTACGTAAATAGGCAGGCCACGAAATTTTTTCTAATCCTAATAAAGTTTGTCTGAGACCTCGTTTTTAAGTTCTTTGCAAATAGTCTAAATCTAAAGATTCGGGGCCGAATCGCTACAACTAAAATCACTTAAAAATAAAATTAAAAAACATTCTGCTTTGATGAACAACTTTAAAAAATGTAAGACCAGTTAGTTTTCAATACTTATATATTAATATAGTCAATAATTTGAGTTTTCTTTAATTCTTAATTTTCTCTTATTTTAAACTATGATAGATTGTTTTAATTCTGTACTAATTTTAGTTCAGGATACACAGACAAATAAGGGTACTTGGCAATTAAAATGCAAAACATTTTTATAGGCTTTAAATAATTCAAAAACTTTAGGTGTATTGTTTCGTCCTATCTCAGAGAATATCTTTACAACTACATATTACCTTAATGCTTTATTAACAATTTTTTTTTACAAAAATCTATGGAACATTTCTTTTGAGAACATAAAAAACTTGTATGAACAGCTATTACGAATTTGAGACAATTAAGGCATTTTCTATATCACGTCTAAGTAATAGTTTGTAAAAACTGTAGCGATTCGCTCCAGTTGACAGCAAAGAATAATGGTTTTAATGTTTTCTACAAGAAAGTGGTAAGCTTTTTGACAACGCAAAAAATTACATCAAGAATAATCATTAACCTTCGGAACAATTTTCTGCTGACAAAATTAAGTTTATCTTTTTTTCGGTAACTGGTTTTTGTAATGTCTATAACATTATGTAATGAATACTTAACCAATGCAAAGATTATTGACAAAATTTAAATAAACTAATTAGATAATTATATGTGTATGTTTTTGGAAAAACATTCATGTTATACATTGAAATTTTATATATTAGCAACTGAGTTTAAATTACTCGCTCGTAAATTCGAAGTATAGCAACATTTTTGCTGCTTTGCCTCTAAAACGCCGCGATTTATAAGTAAAAGAAAACGAGTTGAATTTAACTACCAATTTCTAGACCCTTTTCCGGGATAATAATTGACCATTACTATAAAGCGACAGATAGTAACTACATAATAATTTGCAGCAATTTTGCTGTAACTAAACGATTTCTGGGTTTTAAATATTAAGTGTCTTGATGGAAACAGATATCAGGAAGAAAGAACCTTATGAATTGTTTCTTTTTTTAACACGTGAGTGAACAATTTAGTAAACTTATCAATTTTAAATAATTTTAATTATTAAGAAGTTAGACGAGTATTTAACAAATTATAAAAAGAAAGCTCTAATTTATAAAATGTTTACTGGTCTACAATATCTTCTTGTATCAACTCAAATAAATTTACTTTCTAATCAAAATCATGCTTTTTTTAAAACGATAAATTTCATTTCATGATCCTTTTCTTTTAATTGCTATGGTATAACATTGCAAAATATAAAAGAAAATAAGTGAAGGAAACTTTGTATACGTATTTCTAACTACATTTTTGTATTTGGTCTATGCGATAATAATGAGCCTCTTCTTTTTTAGTTTCTTGTCAATGTAGACTACTTTTTTGATCGGTTTAGCTTTTAAAGTACAAGCGTTAACATTTTTGCGATTTTACAGCTTAGGGTATTGGGTGAGATGGACGATTGTACGTTGTCAGCCTAATAATTGACATAAAAATGGATAACGGCTATCAATAGAAAAGGTAACTTTATACATACTAGCAGTCTTGCGCGCGCCTATTTGTGTTTTTATGAAAAAGAATAAATCCAGATCCTATCTTTTCTATATTATACATATTTAATGACTGTAACACAATATTAGTATAAAATAATAGAAGACACCAGATGATGAGTCCTTTATCAGCAACTGTAATTAATCTTCTATGATAGGATTTCAACGAATTTTATATTTATTGGCAGAAAATGAAATTGAACTATTTTATTCCAAATGAGCTTTTTTTATTAAAACTTAATTTACACCTAATATTCATGAATAGTATTTATTACAATTTTGTAACACACGATAATGATAATCATTTTCTTTAAATAATGAACTTTGCATTTTTACACAATTTTTGTAAATCAATTTAGCAAAATTGTTGAACGCTTATTATAATAATCAATGCCCTGATAGGTAGAAAACACAAGTAATAATCTTGATGCCACTTGGTAAACACTTCCCTGAAAATCTTGGTTAAGTCTCCCCAATATTAGTTCTTGCGTTCAATGTCATACAATTTTTAGTAATAACTGTTTCATTATTCCAATTTATACAAAATCATTACACTACTTTGTAACGAATAACGAGTTATATGATCACTGTACGAATTTTGATTACAAGAGTAGATAAATCCTTAAAAAGTTGGAAAAACATTAGATTATTGAAAGCAAATTTCTGCCAATTATCGAATATCGGGCTTAGTTAAGTCCCCCACTTTCCCCTGGACTTTTCACATTGAAATTTATGAAACACATAAATATTTTTTTAAAAATTAAACTAATAATTATTATATTTCGAATTAGATTGAAATTAATGAAATTTTGTATTAAAAATAACACTTTCAACAAATAAATACTTGAAAACTTATCTTGTGGGGTGAAGGTGTTGTGAAAAATGTGGTTTTTGGTGGTAGATGGAGGGTAAAGGTGTCATAACTGTTTTACAGAAAAATAATTTTTTCACTTGAAAGTTTAAGAAGTGGGACAAACTTTTTTATTTCCTATCTGACAATTCCAAACCATTTTTGTTCAAAGATTAATACTTTTGGTTTGAAAATATGGCCATTCAGATTAAAATGTATATTTTTAGGTTAAAAATTTAACTATTAATTTAAAAGTTAAACTGTTCGGTTGTAAATTCAAATCTTTCATTAAAAGGCCAAATTTAAAAAAAAAATCGTTTACACTGAAAATGAAAAAGTTTAATTATCAGTTTCAAAAAATTAACGAATTTGCAACCAAATAGTTACTTTTTGATCCAAAAATATAATATTTTAACAGAATAGTTAAGCTTTTAAATAAGTAGATAAATTTCTTACCAAAAACTAAAAATGATGATTATTTAAAAACAACAACAGCTGAATTGAACAAAAAAATTCATTTCAAGGATTTTTTAAAAATTTGTAACCAGAGATAAATTGTTAACTAAATTAATGAATCTTCAACCAAAAAAATTAATTTGTAAAAGGTCGTTTACCCTTAAAACAATTAGAGAAAGGTTCAACAAAAAAGATTAATTTTCAACCAAAGAACGAAAGAATTTTCAACAAAAGAATTAAATTTTTAACTAAAATGATGAACCTTTAACCCAAAAACGATCCAGTTTTACTTAATTAGTTTAACATTTAACCAAGTAGTCGAATGCAAACAAAAAAGACAAATTTTAAACAAAATATTAGAGTCCTCAACAAAGGATCGATTCAGCGACTTGATGTGCAGAATCTGCCTAATGTTAAATAGATTCGATCTCCTTTGAAATAATTTTTATAACACTGTTTTTTTTTGTTTGAAAATTAATTTTGTTTTTAACAGAGAATTCAACTATGACCTTTTTGTTAGAAAATTAATTTTTTTAATTAAAGTGTAATCTGTTCTAGTTAAAAATTTAACTGTTTAAAAATGTATGTATTTTGTTAAAAATTCGTCTTTTTTAGTAGAAAATTAATCATCTTGTTTGAACATTCTTCTTGCTGATTTAGTATTCAATAATTTTTTTCACAATTCTTGTTTTTCAAAATTAATTTATTGAAGTGAAAATTTAACTTTCCATTTTTGGTTAAAAATTTCTTGGTATTTTTAATTGCAATCTGTTTTGGTAGAGAACTCAGCTTTTTTTTAATTGCACTTCTTTAAGTTGTAAATTATTATTTTAACTAAAAACTGCACTACCCCATTTTTCGTTGAATATTAAGTTCATAATTGAAGCTTCATATGTTTCGGTTTAAAACAAACCTTTTTTATTGAAAATTCGACTATTTTCTTGAAATATCTATTTTTTTAAAATTAATTTGTATAAAGGTCAAATCTACTCATCATACTTTTGGTTGAAACATGATATTTTTTAGATTAAAATCGTATTTTTGTTTGAAACTTTTTAGATTTTGTACAAAATTCGTAATTTTTTGTAAAAACGAAATATTCTTATTTGAAAATTAATATTTTTCATTAAGGATTCAGTTATTTGAAAAAAATTCCTTTTCAGTTTGTAAAAAACCAATTTCTTTAAAAGAAACTTATATTCTACTATTTTTGGTTGAAATTTGATATTTTAAACTGAATATTGAGCTTTTTTATTTAATAATTCAATTTTTGAAATTTTTCTGTTTTGATAGAAAATTAATCCTTTTGGATTAAATTCGACCTTTTTTCGTCTAAGATTGAACTATTTGGAAACAAATTTATCTTTTTTGATATAGTATTTATAAATTCTGAATTTTGTTGAAAATTCGTTATTTTTGGTAGAAAAATAAACTTAAATGAAATTTTATCTTTTTTTTGGAGGATTCTATTATTATGTGAAAAATTCCTTTTTTGGTGAAAAATTAATTTATTTAAGAGAAAAGTCGATTATGCCATTTTTGATAGAAAAATAATATTTAAAAAAAATGATCTTTTTTTGTTAAAAATATAATTTTTTTAAACCGTCTTTTTAAACAGGGAAATTAATCTTCGTGGTTGAAAATTCATCTTCTTCATTGAGGGTTCAATTTTTTTTTTTTAAATTCCTTCGTAGTTACTCAAAAATTGATTTATGTAGAATAAAATTGGATTATATCATTTTTGGTAAAGAATTGATATTTCAAAATGAAAATTGATCTTTTTGAGTTGAAAATTCAACCATTTGTTTGAAAGTGCACACATTTCGATGAAAATTCGTGTTTTTGGTAGGAAATTAGTCTTCTTGGTTGAAAATTTATCTTTGTGATTAAGAACAAAACTATAAAGTTACACAGTCTTTTTTTTTAAATTAAATTCTTAAACTAAAAATTTAACTATCTCACTTTCGGTGAAACATTGAAATTTTTAATTACAAATTGATATTTTTGTGTTGAAAAATCAATTATTCGTTTCAAACATCGTCTTTTTTTATATAAAATTAATCTTCTTGGTTGCAAATTCATCTGTTTGCTTAAAACTTCAACTATGTATTATCAAATTCATCTATTTCAAGAAATTTCGACTAATTAGTTGAAAATTTAATTGTTTATTCTTCTTTATTCATAATGTGTCCCCTAAGGGTTTACATAACTTCCATTCCTTACAATCTTTCCGTTTAAATCTATATATTTTTTACAATCTTATCCTTTCTATATATATAATTATTTACAACTATTTACATAAAGTCTTATATCTAGTTCCTTATTTCTATTTCCTGCGATAGCGCAATTTAGGACTTGTTAGCAAGCGAGTGAGCGAGCGAACGAAAGCGAGAGTGCAAGCGAGAGAGAGAGAGGGAGAGCGCATGAGAACGCAAACGCATCTTAGTCTACTTAACTTTTACTTTACCATTACTTACAATTTTCACGCTTCTAATCTAAGCGACTTCCGTTTCCTTTTTCTTTCACTTTTTTATACCCCCATTTACCTTTTTCACGTGCATTCTTTTATTCTCCCTCATACGCTCCTCTAGCACCCACCAACTCCTTCATCCATTCTTCTCCTAATCCATCTTCCCCTAGAATCTTAACCACATTTTCTTGCCAGCTTCCTTTATCTTCCACTCCTCTCCTACATCCTTCCCATACATTCTCCCATGTTTCCTCCTCCCATTCACATATTCTACACATTCTGTTCTCTTCTTTTTCCCAGTACATCCCCTCCCTTACCTCGTTTCCCAGTCTAAATCTTGCTATTCTGATCCACCTTCTCTCCCCATCCCTTTTCTAAATACTTTGGCATCCCTTTCTTTTTTATCATCTAATACCATTTATTGTATTTTGATTCCTAAATCGCTCCCCCTCCCATCTTTCTGTTAATTGTCTTTCCCTCTCCCTTTTTTTCCAATTCTTCCTAGTTTACTCCAGTCCCGTCTTCTATTTCTCTATCATTAAAGAACTCCCTCCTTTCTTCTTCCCACCTCGTTAATTCGATCGCCCTCCCTCTCCACTCTTCTACCTCCATCAAAAACTTTCTCGCCAACTCCCCTCCCTTTCCCTCCCTTAGCTTTGTCTCAAATTTCCATGCCCTCTTACCCGCTCTAATACAAGGCAGTCTGATAAGTACCTGCAAATTCTAAGAGATGGCATTAGTATTCACTGATGTGAACCATTTTCGTCGAGCTTGATCCTTCAAATGACGTCTGTCAAAACTTCAGCCATTTATGTTTACGCATTTACAAGTTACAGCACTGAGAAGCGACTAACCTCCGAGTTTTTTTAACATGGAAAAATCTGAGTTTCGAGTTTTGATCAAACACTACTATCTTCGCAAGAAAACGATATCCGAGACCAAGGCCAAGCTGGACAAGTATTACCCGGACTCTGCACCGTCGATTGGAACGATTCATAAGTGGTTTACCGAGTTTCGTTGTGGCCGTACGAGCACAGTTGATGCTGAACGATCTGGGCGACCAAAAGAGGTCACCACACCAGAAAATGTCGAAAAAATCTATGATATGATGTTGAATGATCCCAGAATGAAATTGAGAGAGGTAGCTAATGCTGTAGGCATATCATTGGAACGTGTGGGCAATATCGTGCATTGAGTTTTGCGCATGAAGAAGCTCTGCGCGCGATGGGTGCCGCGTTTGCTGACAGTGGACCAAAAACGAATTCGTGTGACAACTTTCCAGCAGAATTTGGCATTATTTTCGCGTAAGCCGACCGATTTTTTGCGCCGATTCATAACCATGGATGAAACCTGGATCCACTACTACACTCCTGAGTCAACGCAACAGGCAAAACAGTGGGTTCCACCGGCCCAAAGTGCTCCGAAGCGTCCAAAAACACCACAATGGGACGGAAAGGTTATGGCCTCCGTATTTTGGGATGAACATGGCATAATATTCGTGGACTATCTTGAAAAAGGTAAAACCATAACCAGAGCATACTATTCATCATTATTGGACCGATTGAAAATCAAAATCGCCGAAAAACGACCGCATTTGAAGAAGAAAAAACCGCTTTATCATCACGACAATGCGCCTGTTCATTCATGCTTAGTTGCACAAGCAAAATTGCATGAAATCGGCTTCGAATTGGTCCCTCCGCCACCGTATTCACCAGACCTGGCCTCCAGCGATTATTACTTGTTCCCTATCCTGAAGAGATGGCTCACCGATAAGCGTTTTTACTCAAATGAGGAGCTCATAGCTGAAACTGAGGCGTATTTTGGAGACCTTCCGATCGAGTACTTTTCGGACGGTATCAAAAAGTTAGAAAATCGTTGGACTCGCTGCATCCACCTAAAAGGAGAGTATGTTCAAAAATGAAACCGACTTTGGCTAAAAGAACGTCTCCGTGTTTCATTTTTCAGGGACTTATTAGACTGCCTAGTACTTAACTTATCCCTTTGCGCTTCTTCTCTCACCATATATCCTGGCGTCCTCCAGTCTGTCCCTAGTGTCCACCTTACATAACTTTCTTGTAAACTCTCAATATCTTTCCTTTCTTTCCTTTCTTTACCATAATTTGTCTATTTCGCCTCGGTCTAATGAGTCAAACGCCGCCTTTAAGTCCACGAACATTGCTATCATTGCCCCTTTTTCTCTTTTAATTCTCTTATTTACTAGATAGTTCAGGACATATATGTTGTCCATTACCCCCATTCCTTTTTTAAACCCTGTCTGATTCGGTGACTCGATCTTTTTTTCTTCAACTTCTATCTTCAATCTCTCCGACAAAATAGTTACATATACTTTATACAGTGTTGGCATAAACGTCACCCCCCTATAATCTTTAACCTCCTCTCCCTTGCCTTTCTTTACAATTGGTATAACTACTCCTTCTTTTCATAACTCTGGCCACCCCTCTCCTCTCCATACTCTATTACACATTATCCATGCCCATTCCTCTAGTTCCTCCCCTACATATTTCCATACTTCATTTGAAATCTCATCTATATCAGGTGCCTTTCCATCCTTCATCATTTCTAAAACTTTAACTATTGCTTCCCTTGAAATTTCCTCTTCCTCGTCTCTTTCTCTACCATATTTTCCTCCCTTTACAACTTTTCTTTCTACTCCTTCTAGTAAATCCAAAAAATATTTCTTCCATTCTATCATTTCAATATCTTGGTTTACTCTTCTTCTTTTTCTTTCTCTATTTACTACCTTCCATACCTCTTCTTTCGTCCTAGCCTTCTCCGCCTCTTCCTCAAACCTTTTATGCTCTTCCTCTTTCTTTTGATAACACAATTCAGTATACTCTTTCTTTTTTTCCTATATTCTTCCCCATTACTTTTTTCTTTTCTCGACTTTCTTAATTTCTTTCTGACCTCCTTTTTTTCTCTTTGCAGTCCTCATCCCACTCACTTCTATTCCCCCGTTACTAACTTCATTATTGTTTATGCACTCTCATTCTATTTTTATTTCACCTATCATTTTTTCCAACTCCTCGTCCACATTTCCCTCTCCCATTTTGATATTTCTTATTTTTTCTCTAAACTGTTCTTTTCCTTCCCTTGACCAATCCCCTTTTCCTATACTTTTTACATTTGCACCCCTTTTACTCATGTTGCTATTCCTTTTTTGTCCCTCTAATGTCACTATTAAGGGAAAGTGATCAGAATCAATATATTCTCCTACTTCTAGTTTCTTAACCTTCTCTCTTACCTCATCATCCACTATCACATAATCAATTACCGTTCCCCTTTTACTTCCTGAACGTGTATATTCTCCTTTTTCATCCCCTTCTATATTCCCGTTTAAGATATACCATCCCAACTCCTCCAAGCTCTTCAACAACTTTTTTCCCTCCCCATTTAGTACCTTATCTTTGGATTTTCTTCCTTTCTCTTCTCCCCATTCCCTTCCTCCTCTGTCTCCTGTTCTTGCATTGAAATCACCACCTATTATCATCCTAATCTCTTCTTTATTGTCTTCAATCATTTCTTTAATCTCCTCTGCTTTTTCCTGCATATCACCGTTCACATAAATCCCCAATGCCTTCCACTTCTCTCCTCCCATCATAGCCTCTTCTACTATTACTCCTTCTTTTTGTTCATTCCTGTTTTTCTTATTTTTCCCTGTTATACATTCATTCCTTACTCCCATCACCATTCCTTCCATTGCCCTGCCCTTTTTATTCTTCCTATTTGCATTTTGCACTTGCCATTTGTAACCACTTGGTAACCTTCCCCTTACTTTTTCCCATCCCTTTTCATCTAACCACGTCTCCATCATTATGACTACATCCCATTGTGTCAAATTTCTCATAAACTCCTTATCCTTTCTCTCTAATCCTGCTATATTCCAGTAACAAATCTTCCATTCTTCTCTACTTTCGTTTCTCATCTTTTTTCCTTCTTACTTTTTCTTATTTTCCTATCTCCCGTTCCTTCCTCTTCTAGTTTCCCTACACCTCATTTCTTACTATCTCTTCCCTTTCTTCTTCCCAATACCACCATTCTCCATCTATCTGAATTCTCCCATTCTTAGCCCATGTTCTCTTTCCCTTTTTTCTTTCCTCTTCCGCTATTTTTCTTAATTTGTACTGCATCTTCCTTTCTACCCATTTCAAATCATTCTCTATTCTATCCGGACTGCCATATAATAACCTCTTCTTTGTCAACACCTCTGAATTATTAAACACACTGAATTATTATATTTTTGTTTAAAATTTGATATTTTTTTATGAAACTTCATCTTTTTATTTAAAACTTATTTTATGGGTGAAAAATTAATCTGTTTTTTATTATTCTTAACATAGTTGTCCAAATTCGATTTTTTTGTCTTAGATCGGAAAAAAACTTCGTGCATAATTTACTATAAAAATGTTAATAGCTGAGATATTATGCTATATAATGTGTAGAACCTGCCTGATTTTACGTGAATTCTATCTTATTTGAAATGTTTTTATATTATTGTACTTGGGTTGAAAATTAATTTAGTTTAAAATGCTATCATTTGTGAAAAAGGATTTTTTGAATAGAAAATTAGTCTTTGTGATTGAAACTTCATCTTTTTTGTTAAAACTTTTAATATTTGGTGTCAAATTCGCCTGTTTTGGTCAAAATTTTAAATGACCTGCAGAAAATTTTATTTTGTTTGATTGAATATTAACTTTTATATACTAAAAACTGAATTATTCTATTTTTGTTCAAAATTTGATATTTATGATTAAAACTTGATCTTTTTTAGTTAAAAATGAAATTATTTGTTTGAAAATTTGTGTTTTTTGTTAGAAATATAAAGTTTCTCTAGTAAAAATGCATCTTTTTGATTAAGAATTCAACTATTTTGTTGTCAGTTCCTTTTTAGTTGGTCGAAAACTAATTTCTCGACGAACATTGGGTGATAATGAACGTGCCCGTAGATCCCTATGGTATGTATCTGTTGTTGGAGGTTTTCAAAATTGTGTTTTTATAAAATAAAGATGGTGTATTTGGCAAAATTGTCGGCAGATATGAAGACCCGATACATCCATAAAACTGAACATAATTCATTCAATCCCACATTTCTTAAACTATATATTATTTAAAACCACATAAAAAATTGGAAGCCTATATATTTTATGCAGCTGCTTTGTGGCGAAGGTGAAGTACAAGGAGTTAAATGTTATTTTTCTGATATTGAGTAAAGTTAGTTTAACATTGACGTATTTTTAGTTATAAGTTAATGTTTTAGTTATTATTTGCATTCAATATAAACATTAACATTAAGTATTATTCCTGCGATGCATGGAATTTGTTATAAAATTTCATTGTTGATTTAAAATGCGGTAGCAACTTATTGAGATTTGGAGGTTAATATTACATTTTGCAATTCAACAGCGAACTGCTCGCAGTTAAAAAATTATATTAAAAAGACGTAGGATGAAAACATAAAAACCCATTTTTTATTTTAATCCTGATTAAAATAGTTTTTGTTTTTTCACCAAAAATTTTATAAATTTGAATGAAATTTTTGTGAAATTTGTATGAAAAATTTCACTAATTTTTAATATATTTCAAACACGGAGTATTTTTTTCGTATTAAGAAAAATGAGTAAAAGCTTAACTTTCGTAAAGTTTTTGTAGTACATTTTCGTAACTTTTCATAGCAAAAATCATATTTGATAGATTTTTGTAGATATACGAATGATTTATATTAAAGTGACAAAAACTATCTAATTCTGCGACCGGCAGTTCGCTCTTGTATTCTAAAATTAATTCTTAACTTCAAAATCTCAAAAAGTTATTATCGCATTTTACACCAGCAATGAACTTTGATAACAAAACTTATAACAAATACCATGCTTCATAGGAATATTACTTAATGTTAATGCTTATACTAATAACAAACAATAGCTTAAACATTAACCTGTAATTAAAAATATACTAACCCTACTGATAGTAATTTCAGAGTATATGCTAAAGATTCTCAAGGCTCTGAGAAGCTCTGAGAAATTCTCCGCAGGCATTCAGGTAGATATATTTAATGGTCCAGACAGCTTGTTTGCATGCTTTGTAGGCTTTGAAATGTCCTATCTGAAATTGAAATAAAAATACGATCATAAATAACAAGTAGAAAAGCTTAAATTCAAATAAGAATTCGATTATAAATCACAAGCAGAGGCCGCGTATTGCGGCGGTACGGGTGGCAAGGTGGTGGTAAAGGAGAAGCGTTGATTCGTATTATCGACTTTGAATTTCGATTCGATTATTATTTCCAACATTGATCCAAAAATACTTGTGCATGCTTGAACTGTAAGGTGCTTATTAGCTCTAGTTCGCGCACGTATTTAAAAATCAAGTGCAGACGCGCACCGTAGCCAATGAACATCACTCAAATCCAAGCAAGCGCAGATCAAGACAGCTCCGTAGGTATCATAACTTCAAGAAAACACGTGTAACGTTCCATTACTGTCTAACTCACGGTGACTCGCGGATGCCTCTGTCGAACGCGTGTAGATATCAAAGAATGAGCAATCGTGACAATTTTTTCAATATTTTCTAATGCTGTCTAACCAACTGACCTAGACGAAGAAAAAGTTCCTTTCTCGCCTGGCACATACGAAACTTTTTATAATAAATTGATGATTTAAGACATTCCTGGAAATACAGTCGTGATTTCGGTCCATATTAGATTTCGAATGAAGGAACCATTACTTATGTGATTGCTAGAGAGATTTATCAGCAACCTGGGTTGGAGCAGTGTTGCGGAACGAACGTGTTACTGAAATAAATAACACGATAATTCTGGATCAATCTAAAAATTCTATACCCCTTCCTCTCATTAATCCCTTCCCCACGGAGTGAGTCACGCCTACCCTGAAAGGAAAATGATTTAATAATGTAATAATAATAATAATAAAAAGGGCCTCAGTGGCTCAGTTGGTTAGACACTCGGACTTCACCTCAGAGGTTCGGGGTTCGATCCCTGAGCCGGTGCCTCTGGAAAATTTTCAATTTACCTTTATCGATATTCTGGTGGTTCGGAATCCACCTTAAGCTGTAAGTCCCCCTATCGTGCACTTGAATGCAACCCAGTCCGTCAATGATGGGGTAAGAACCAGGCTTTGTCCAATATGTCTGGGCAGGCTGCTCTCATTAGATCACTTGATTGTATTATAAAAATGCGTCCGTAACTGATGATATATACCGGGACAGCCCCACGCAAAATGATCAAATAAAAATCCAACTCTTACCAAAAATGTCTTCGACATGTTGCGCAGTATAAGCCTGTGACAACATTTCAACACAGAAATGTTTTAATTTATAGTAGCTTACCATAAATTGCTTAAAATTAAATTTAGAAATGTCCATAAATTTGCGGAAATTTATAGAAATTTCGGTCATTTATAATTATTTTACAAGTAAATATGGTAACTTACCAAAATTACGCCAAATTCAATTAAACAAATTTTCTAAAATTTCCGGAAATTTACTAATTTTTTTGAGAATTTATGATAGTATCGCAGGTAATTTATGGTTATATCACAAATAATTTATGGTGACTGAAGATGAATTACCCAAAATTCAATTTAAAAATGTCTATATTTTTGTCAAAATATATGGAAATTCTCGTTCATTTATGGTAATTTTACATGTAAATAAGGTAGCTTACCCTATATTACCTAAAATTCACATAAAAAATTTTTTCATAAATTTCCCGAAATTAAGACCTTCATGGCACATAGGGGTCCGCAGTATAATTCTTCAGCATATGAAGATGCACAGTGCACTTCTACGAGACTTACGATTTTTGAGTAGACCCAAAAGGCACATGAGAGTGTTAGCACATGCCCGTAGTACTTAGATTGCGCAGCAGATTTTTTCAGCACACGGAACTGCGTAATGCTGTACTTTGACAATCGCTGATGCGCAGTAGACCTTTAAGGCACAAATGGGTATGCAATAGAGGTCCACGTTACTCGGAATCCGATCCGTATTAGCGTGTCTGCACAGTATACACTGTTAGAGAAAAGTCGCTGAATCACACCGATAAGTGAATGTTTTTCGCTCTGCAACTGAAGCGTGTTATGTCACATTTCTATAGGTGCAAAGTCCGGTGTCGAACGTGAGAGCGTACCGTTTTCATCTCAGCCAGTACTATTGACAGTTTTTGCATCGTTCTGGTGTTACATGTTGCGTAAACCAGCCTCGTGTAGAGTCGAAAATGCGAGAGCAAGAACCCGAGCCCTCCGACTTCGTGATTCGTTTTCGGTGGATAACTGGCTATTAGGAGGACTTTTTAAGTAAACTGAATTTGGCAGGGTGTCAAGAGAATGAAAATTCATACAATTTTGCTATGTTATATCATCGTAGAAAAATATAAGGAACGTAATTCTTATTAAACCTTCTTGCGCAATTTTCTTGCACAATTCTTTGAAAGTTTATGTTGGTTTACAAAATGTCCTTTCAAATTTGCGTAAGTTTAACAGATATTGAGAAATTTTGAAACGATTTGAAAATAAATAAAACTTATGAAGATTTTTTTGTTTAATCTTTAAGGTTTCACGAAAATGAAAGAAATTCCTTTAGGTTCCTAGCAATAATTAAAGTAAATTTTTTATTGCCGAAAATTAATTTGAGATTATTTTTAAACATTTCAAAACATTAAAAAAGTTTTTAAAAATTATCAAAGTATCTAAAAAAGTTTAAAGGCATTTTTTTTATTTTACAGAATTAAAAAAAATCAGTAAAATTTTGAATAATTTTTAAAGGTAAGATTAGAAGGTCTGACAAGATTAAAAAAAATATTTTCCTAATATTTGTGTGAACATTTTTTATGATTTTTTATTTTGAAAAATGAACTTTAAAAGAAAATTAAAGAAGACTTTTAAACACATTAAATGATTTTCTAAAATTTCAAAAAAGAGTGTTGAAAGTCTTAAAAGCAAAATGTTTCAATTCACAATGATTAAAAAGTTTAAATAAATGTAAATACTCGAATAAATTCAAGAAATATTTAGTAGACTTAATGAAATTCAAAAATAATTTAAACTTTAGAAGAGTTTCAGAATGTAGTATAAACTTATTTAAAAAGCAGAACAATATAAAAATTCTTGTAGAAGAAAAAAAAGATGCACCTGGAAATTGTATACAATTTTCAGTCTTCAAAAATAAAATTCTAATGATTTTTAAAAAATTACTTTCAGCACATTTCTTCTCAGACTGATCCCCGTTTTTAATCGCAAGAGGTCCAATTATTTTCAATAAAAATAAGTGATGAAATAAATTTGGAAAATTTCAAAAAGAAGACACATCCTTGCGTGCTTAAGGATATCATTTGTTTACTTAGAATAAGTTCTATGTAATTTAAAAAAAAAGTTTATTTTAAGCACATTTAAAATTAGTTAAATTATTTCTAAAAATTGGAAACATTTAAGAATTTTAGTATTAAATTGCACTTAAAATTTAGGATTTTTGTATTTAATTTTGATAAGATATAACAGATATGTATGTAAAATAAATGATAATAAAAGTCGATAAACAAAGGACAGTCACACTTTTTGTTTGCGAAAAAGAGATTCCTTAATTCTCAAGTGTGAATAGTAAGGGAACTGAAGTCAATTAAACATTCATAATTAGTGAAAGATTTTCATTTTTCCCTTAAGTAAAATAGACTTATCATTTGATAAAAATGTTGTACAAAATTTTCTTTGAAGGTGGTGTGGAAAAGAGTTTTATTAAAAAATGTGTGGAATCTTCTAACAGACAACTGTATGAATTTCTGACCTTTCTTATTTTTATTTTTTAAGTGTATATTAATCTGCTTTATGTTTAGGGCAAAATCATGTGCTGAAAATCGATAAAAGAAATATATATTTCTGCAACTGGTCCATAAGGTTAAAGCGAAATCTGTACAACCGTTTTTTAACATTTTAGGAAATTTTTTTGGTATAATTTGAAAGGCGATTTTACATAGTGGTTTACTAACTAATGGAGATATTTTTATCATTTTATTTCTGAAATATATTCCCTAAGTAACATATTAAAACAAAATTTAGGAATATTGATAAAATTATGATTTTTTCATTTTTAAAATTAATGTAAACAGAGTATAGTTTTTTATATGAAATTTCACGACGGTTTTTTGTACCATGTTTGACCCTAGGGTAAGAAGTAAGAAAAATATTCTAAACGCAAGTTCCTTAGTTATTAAGATAATATACAAAAAGGTACTTTTAGAATGGGCTTCCCCTTTCAAAATCACGAGATATTTCTTCATGAAATAAAATTTATTAAATTCATTTTACAATTATTCACAATTGCAATTATTTTACAATGGAAATCTAATTGTAAACGCTAAATTTTATAATAATGAGATAAGTATCTTAAGACATTAAAAGTTTCGTAAAGTTTTCATATATTAAGAATTTTTTAAGTTGAAAATTCAACGATTTTGTTAAACTTTTTTTTAACATTATTTTTGCAGTTTCAAATGCATGCTTGTCTAATATAAAATGATTTTTCTTCTTTAAAAATTGATTGTTTGGTTCATAATTTAACATTTTTGTTTCAAATTCGCTTTTTTTAGTTCAAAAATAATTCTCTTATACTGAAAATTTAACTGTTTCATTTTAGTTCAAAATTTTGTTATTGGAAAATTTAACAATTTTGTTTAAAATGTGTTGTTTGACTTTTGCTTGAAAATTGACCTTTCTCAGTTAAAAATTAATCTTTTTTGAAAGAAAATTATTCTTCTTGTTAAAAATTTATCTACTTAAACTAAAAATTAATTTCTTTGATTGCAAATTCATTTTTTGATCAAAATTCTTTTCCTTTGTTATAAAATAGTTTAAAGTTAAACCATACCAAATTTAAAACAAATCGTTACAAGTTTTAGTTATTTTTCAATCGTTTAAAAATTTCGAAATATCTCCTAAACTTACCCAAATTAAAAAGCGCATTTATAAATCAACATAAACTTTTAAGAAAATTGGGCAAAAAAATGCACGAGAAGGCTAGATAAGAATTAAGTTTTTTATGTTTTCTAAAATTATATACAACATGGCAAAATTACAAAATTTTCTTCACGCTCTTTTACACCTCTTTTAAATTTTTTTAAAAATCATATAAAAATATTGTGTGCTTTTTTTAATTTTCTTTCAGAATTCATTTCATTCCATTTTTGGTAAAAATGAATCTTTTTTAACTGGAAATCCAACTATATGTTTAAAATTCTTACTATTCTGTTGTGAACTCGATTTATTTTATTCACAATATTTTTCAGTTGAAAATTCATTTCTTACATCGAAAATTAAACTATTTTGCAGAAAATTAATTTTTTTATCTGAAAATGTAACTATTCTATTTTTGGTTAAACCCTTATTTATTTAGTTTTAGTATTCATTTTTAAAGTTCAAAATTTAACGATTTTGTTGAATGTTTTTTAAATTATTTTTTTAGTTGAAAATTAATCTTTTTTAATAGGAAATAATTCTTCTCGTTTGATCTCTTTTTTTATTTGAAAATTTAACAATTTTATTCAAAATGTGTTATTTTAGTTTTGCTTGAAAATTGACTTTCCTCAGTTAAAAATTAATCTTCTTGGTAGAAAATTATCCTTCTTGTTAGATATTCATCTATTTTAATTAAAAATTAATTTCTTTGGTTGAAAATGTATTTTTTCATAAAACTTCTTTTCTTTTGGTATACAATGGTTGACAGTGAAACCATACAAAATTCATAACAAATTGTTAGAAGTTTTAGTTATTTTTGAATCGTTTCAAAATTTCTAAATATGTCCTAAACTTACTCAAATTGGAAAGCACATTTTTTTAACCAACATAAACTTTAAACAAAATTGTGCAACAAATTGCGCGAGAAGGCTAGATAAGAATTAAATTCTTGTTTTTTTTTCTAAAATTATATATAACATGGTAAAATTGCAAAAATTTTCTACACACTCTTTTACACCCCTTTTAAAATTTTTACAAAATAATAAAAAAATTTTGTGTTCTTTTTCAGTTTTCTTTCAGAATTCATTCCATTCCATTGTTGGTAAAAATGTTTTTTTTTTAATTGAAAATCCAACTATATGTTTAAAAATTTAACTATTCTGTTGTAAATTTGATTTTTTTTTATTCACAATATTTTTCAGTTGAAAATTCATTTTTTACATTGAAAATTAAATTATTTTGTAGAAAATTAAATTTTTTATCTGAAAATGTACCTATTCTATTTTTGGTTAAATACTTATTTTCTAGTTTTAATATTCATTTTTAAAGTTGATAATTCAACCATTTTGTCAAAGTTTTTTAAAGGTATTTTTTAAATTGTAAATTCATTTATTTTTGATAGGAAATAATGGTTTTCATTTAAAACTGATTTTTTGGTTGATAATTCAACTGTTTTGTTGAAAATTTGATTTTTTTTTATTTGAACAAATATTTTCTTATACTGAAAATTGACTATTCTCAGTTAAAAATTAATCTTTTTTAGTAGAAATGTATTCTTCTTGTATAAAAATTCATCTACTTTAATTAAAAATTCATTCCTTTGGTTGAAAATGCATATTTTGTTCGAACTTCTTTTCGTATAAAATGGTTGAAAGTTCATGTAGCTTTTTGAAAATTAAACTAATTTGATGAAAATTTTTTAGTTGTAACTTTGTTTTTTTTTTAAATGATAATGCAACCGCTTTTCGTTGAAAATTTATCTATTTTGTTAAGAATTAATTTTTTGTTGTTGTTTTAAAATTGATTCATAAAATTTTAAATTTCCGTTTTCTGTAGGAAATTATTGAGTTGAAAGTTAAATTATTTGTTTGCAAATTCGATTTTCCGCTTGAAAATTTTAATATTATTTTGAAACTTTGATTTTTTGGGTTTGATAATTTTTTTTAACTGAAAATGTAACTATTGAATTTTTCCTTGAAACATTATTTTTCATTTGAAATTCAACTATGTGGTTGAATATTCATGTATTTTATTGCAATTTTATCTTCTTTGGAATAAGGTTTTTTCTACGTAAATTCATTTCTTTGGTTGAAAATTAGACTATTTTATTGTAGATTTAATTGTTTTTTTATGCGAAATTAATTTTCTAAATGAAAATTTAATTGTTCCATTTTTTTTATAAAAAGAAATCTTTTTTATTAAAAATTAATTTGTTTTGTTAAAAACTCCATTTTTTAGCTGAAAATTTAACTAGTGCATTTTTGGTTTAATGCTTATTGTGTCAGTTTAAAATTCTTTTCTAAAGATGAAAATTGAACAATTTTTTTGACATTTTCTTCTTGAAAAATTATATTTTTAATTATAAATTTATCTTCTAACTTCTTTAGCTCGCACAAGCTCACACAAGTGCGCGCGCAAAGCAACTTATCGGTGTTAGTTTTCGCACCGCATAGTGTCGATTGTATGTTTATACCACTCTAAGCTCAAAATCTCAACTTTAACAAGATTTTTTCGCCTTTCGTAGTATTAAATACTGTTAGATATTTGTGTGAGAGGTGATTTTTAGCGACTGAGACTTTTCTCACTCGCTTCGCTAGTGCGGCAAACGTCTCATTCGCTAAATAATCACCTCTCACACACACGTATCGAAATGTACTATTCTCGCTCCGTCTTAGTGTTTGATCCCACACTTTCCAGTGAAACTTTAAGCTTAGATTAAGCCTTTCTCATCTCCTCGGTGTGATTCGTTAGTATTTTCAACACTGGGAAGTTGAGAGTTCGTAAATTTACCAACTTTACAACGGAGAAGTGTATTTTAGTAAAAGAAATAGTTTTTCGCACCAAAATATCGCACCGTATCATTACAACTTCGTACTTCGGTGTGACGTTGTACGAATGTTTTCTAGCAGTGTAGTTCTTCAGAACATATAGATGCGCAGTTCAGTTTTATATCACTTACAGTAAGACAGTGAACTTGTAAGATGCATTAGGGTGCACAGTAGAAGCGTCTAGTGCCTGCGATGCGTAGTAGAGTTCTTAAGCACATACGACTGTTTCGATTTTGAAAAAATCGAAAACTTTCATCCGTATGCTCTTAGATATTTAGATTTCAGTGAAATATGAGTTAGTGCCCTGAGTACCGATAGTGGATACAGTGTCATATTCTATTCAATCTTACAGTTTTTACACTGCAAAACAAGTAAAAGCGTATAAAAGTGTGCAAGGATTTTTAGTGGTAAGTTAGTGTTTTTAGTTATAACCTATTATTTTCTACGAGTATGAGCATTAACGTTAAGAAATATTCCTGTAAAGTATGACGTTCATTTCCATTCGCGTTATCAAATTCTATTGTTAATGTGAAATTCTATGGCAGTTTATTCAGATTTTGAGGTTAGCAGCAATCTCTGGCCAGAGCGATTTACTTGCAGAATAAAAAAACTCAAGTTATATCACCAAAAAGTTGTAACATTGCATTCTTGTTTCCAAATTTAATGTAAATATGTGTTATTTTCACAAAATCTATAGACAAATATATTTTTCTATGACGAATTACGAAAGTGTAGGACTAAAAAATATGAAAAAACTATGAAAATCCAAAATTTTCCTTAATACAAAAAATTTACAGAATACTAATTTCAAAAAGCTCTACCTTACACTAAATTTTTTAAATTTATTTTCTTTAACCAAGAAGATACAGTTAAGGAAGGATTAAAAATAAATATAAAAATTTAATTTTTTACAAATTTTATGTGAAAATATTACTAATCTACATTAAAGTAAGAAAGAAGTCTGCTCCTAACCTTAAAATCTCAATAAAAATTGCAGTCGCATTTTACATCAGCAGTGGAATTTGATAACGTGAATTGAAACGAATTCCATGCTTTACAGGAATATTACTCAATGTTAATTTTTATGCTCACAGAAAATAATAAATTATAACTGAAGACACTAATTTAAAACTGAAAACGCTCCATTGTTACACTAACCTCAGTCAGAAGCAGAAAGGAACCGTCCAACTGCTTGCACTTAAGTTTCAAAAAAAATCAGCGACGCAAAATTTTAAAGATTCCAAAGTTTTATGTGCTTTTCCTGGTTTTACGATGTAAAAACTGTTAGTTTGAATACAATATAATACTATATTCACCATAGTGATCGAAGGCACTGAACTCATGTTTTCACGAAAATCTATACCTGTAGGAGCATACGGATTAAAGTTTTCAGCTTTTTGGATATATCGGGTCTTGACATCTCCCGAAAATTCAGCCAAATATTCTATGTGCTTTTCGAAAAAGCTAAAAAAAATTAAAAACTCCGGTAACACATGCAAACTATAGGGGTAAACAGGCACTGTTATTTAATCAGAGGTACGGCCATTTAACATTTTCAAGGGTTAATGAGAATGCTCCATTAAGTATTTGTAGCAAACTTTTATAACACGTGATAGTGCGCAATGATACCCTGCAAGCTAAAAATTTATGTAAGTTTTCTCTGAGTTGTACAGAGATATTACAAAAAAAAACATTTGCGCAAGAATTTTATTATAGGAACACATTTTCATTATTGCAATTACCCCTTTTTGGTAAAACGCATGTGCTGTCTCTGATTTCGCAAAAAAATGTATTATTTAAACAATTTCTATTGAAAAATGTACTTGCTGATTTTTCTGGAATCATATCCCAGCCAAGACATACGCAAATTTTGCTTGCCCATTGTTTCTCTTTAAAGCTATCAATCGTTTGGCTCTTGATACAACAAGAGAAATCTGCAAAAGCCATTCAGAGTATGCCAAATTTAACCGATGTCTATTGCGCATTTCTTCGCTTGGACATCTTTGGTCAACTCGACACATTTACAAATTGAGACTTAACGTATAGCACATGCTGGCACATAATGAGTTTTGATTTTCTACCAAGCAGCGTGCTCGGCCACTTTTGTTACACCGAAAAATATATGCAACTATATTAGTTCAATAATACCTTCGACTAATACGTTTCGCGTTTTTCGTAGGGAAAAAAGTGAAATTAAATCTCTTGATTCAACTTGTAATTTTACTGGTTTGCGTAAAGAACCGACGCTATAGCAATACCCAACTACTCGATTAAGTAAGTATTGAAATAACGCAGTTCTTCATGTAGAACTCGCGACATTCATAAGTTGAATATCACCTGTTCTAAAGCATCGAAACATACACTGTTCCACTTTTGTATCGGGTACGCAACGAAATTTGAATCACAGAGCTTCGGCAAGATAGAACTTTTACGATTCCAAATACTAGACGCGCTTCGTTTAAACAACGATCAGCTGCGATTCTAACAATGCGAATAAGGAGCAGTTCCACGTATGAAATGCTCACATTGTAATATGAAACGGCGCTAATTAAGGCAAAGCGAAAACCGACCCGTTCAATGTTTTCATACGCTAAATCTCGGCGTCTAAACAGCAGTGCGTCGATAGAAATATACTTGATACGCTTCGCTCCATTTGATTTTGCTGGTTCGAATGACGACGAACAGCGAGAATCGAACGAATCTGTGACGTAGGAGCTTCGCGTGAGCAGTGCGCTGAGTTGAGGCGCCGGACATTATGTGATGGGAAAAATTAAACAATAATGATTTAAATATAAAATCTCGCGTACTTCCAAATTTAAACGGTGCACGTAAATAATTGAAGTAACATATATCTTGCGAGATGAACAAGAAACAAACAAGTGTGAGAGTTAAGGATGATGTACGATCAAAGTTACGATAATACTGTATTAAGATAGTTGCAGATATAGAACACTATCGGATCAATCAAGGAACTCCAGCTGACCGAATGAAGTAAGATTCAGATTGTTTAAATTGCAAAATGTAAGCCGATTGTTAATCTAACTTCGTATGTTCTGCAACTACGCAACTTATCGCGTACCAGTATCAGTACGTGATCAGTTTCAAGCATAGATTACAATAATTATATATTTCCAACATAAACAAAATTAATTGGTTTTACTTTTTAATTGTTATAATGTTATAAAATTCGTTTTGCGGTAAAATATACAAATATGTGCGTTTAAATTTTTGAAAGTGAAATTCATTAATGTTCAAAAATAACAATTTTTAACTTGCACATTTATCGAGTCGTCATAAAAACGTGTTTTAAACGTTCCCTAAACCAAAATTTAATACGTATCCCACAAGAACTTTTTTAAAATTCCAATTTTTCCAACACCCAAAATAACTCTCAATGGTGAGTAGACGACCCGGTTGCGCCGGATCGTGCACCAGGTCATTTCAATCGTTATCTATAAGAAATTTAAAAAAATTTAAATTTGGTCAATAACCAAAACAATTACAAATGGTGAGTCGACGATCCAGGTGCGCCGGATCTTGCACCAGGTCATTTAGAAGGTCATCTGCGAGAAATTTTTGGAAATTTAAATTTTTTCCATAACCAAAACAGTCACAAATTGTGATTAGACGACCCGGGTGCACACGATCGTACACTAGTTAGTTTAACACGTATTCTATAAGAACTTTTTCGAAATTAAAATTTTGCCTACACCCAAAATGACTAGCAATGGTGAGTCGACGACCCAGATGCGCCGGATCTTGCACCAGGTCATTTAGAATGTCATCTACGAGAAATTTTTGGAAATTTAAATTTTTTCCATAACCAAAACAGTTACAAATTGTGATTAGAAGACCCGGGTGCGCACGATCGTACACTAGTTAGTTTAACACGTATTCTATAAGAACTTTTTCGAAATTAAAATTTTGCCAACATCCAAAATGACTAGCAATGGTGAGGCGATGACTCGGGTGCGCTGGATCTTGCACCGGGTCATTTAAAACATCATCTATTAAAACTTTTCCGAAATTAAAGGTTTTCCAACACTCAAAATAACTATCAATAGTGAAACGACCAACCGGTTGCCGAAATTAAAAATGTTGAAAGTTCTCGTAGATGGAGTTTTGAATGATCCGGTGCAAGATCCGACGAACCCGGGTCGTCACCTCACCATTGGTAGTTATTTTGCGTTTTGACAAAATTTGAATTTTAAATAAGTTTTATAGAATATGTGTTGCAATAGCTGGTGTATGATCCTGCGCACTTGGGTCGTCGACTCAGAATTTTTAATTGTTTTAATTATTGACAAAATCTATATTTCAAAAAAGTTCTCGTAGATGCCGTTTGAAAGGATCTGGTATACGATCTTATGGACCTGGGTCGTCAAATCATCATTTGAAACTGTTATGGTTATTGGCAAAATTTACATTTCAAAGAGTTCTCGTAGAATACGTATTAAACTATCTGGCGCAGGAACCGGCGCACCCAGGTCATCGCCTCACCATAGGTAGTTATTTTGGGTATTGGCAAAATGTGAATTTTGAAAAAGTTCTTGTAGAATACGTTTTCAGCTACCTGGTGCACGATCAGGCGCATCCGGATCGTGGACTCACCATTGAGAGTTATTTAGGGTGTTGAAAAATTTCAATTTTAAAAAATTTCTTGCAGGGTCCGTATTAAATTATCTGGTGTACGGTCCTGCGTACCCATGTCGTCAACTCAGTATTTGTAACTAATAATGTTACAAAAAAAATAATGTTAACAAAAAGTCGATTTTTTTCAAAAAATAACTTTTAGTAAAAATTAATCAAATTGATTTTTTTGTGATAAGAATTTTGGTATAAGGAACGTTTATAACACGTGTTTGCGATGAGTCGATACAATTAAATGGATATTTGCCACGTAGTAACATTTAACTATAAAAATGACTTCAGCGGATCCAATTTGCAATCTCAAAATTGTTATTTTTAAAAATCAATGAATTTTACTTTCAAAAATTTAGACGCACGTATTTGTTAATTTTACCACAAAACGAATGTTATAACAATATAACAATTAAAAAGTAAAACCAATCAATCTTGTTTATGCTAGAAGTATATAATTATTGTAATCTATGTTTGCAACTGATGACGTAC
Organism: Belonocnema kinseyi; assembly: GCF_010883055.1. Classification (NCBI taxonomy): domain Eukaryota; kingdom Metazoa; phylum Arthropoda; class Insecta; order Hymenoptera; family Cynipidae; genus Belonocnema; species Belonocnema kinseyi. The sequence goes on along the minus strand of NC_046666.1, from coordinate 84,624,190 downwards.
TGATGCAGGTACACGATAAGTTGCGTAGTTGCAGAACATACGAAGTTAGATTAACAATCGGCTTGCATTTTGCATTGTGAACAATCGGAATCTTACTTCATTCGATCAGCTGACGTCCCTGATTGATACGATAGTTGACAGTTTATCATCCTTAACTCTCGCACTTAATTGTGTGAACGATGTTTCTCACTTTAATAATTTACGTGCACTGTCTACATTTGAAAGCCTCCGAGATTTGATATTTAAATAATTATTATTTAATTTTTCTTAACATACATTGACTGGCGCCTCAACTCAGCGCACTACTCACGCGAAGCTCCTACATCACAGATTTGTTCGATTCTCGCTGTTCGTCCTCATTCGAACCATCACAGTCAAATGGAGCGAAGCATAGCGAGTATATTTATATCGACGTACTGCTATTTAGACGCCGAGATTTCGATTATGAAAACGATGAACGGGTCGGATTTCGCTTTGCCTAAATTAGCGCCGTTTGATACTTCCATGTGGAACTGCTTCGTTTTCGCATGATTAGAATCGCAGCTGTTCGTTGTTTAAACGAAGCGCGTCTAGTGTTTTGAATCATAAAAGTTCTATCTTACCGACGCTCTGTGATTCAAATTTCGTTAAGTACCTGATACAAAAGTGGAACAGTGTATGTTTTGATGCTTTAGGACAGCTGATATTCAACCTATAAATATTGCGAGTTCTACATGAAGAACTGCTTCATGTCAATACTTACTTAATCGCTGTAGTTCAGTATTGCTATAGCGTTGGTTCTATACTCAAAATGATAAAATTACAAATTAAATGAAGAGATCCAGTTCGACTTTTTTACGTAGCTTAATATGACGATTCCACTGATATAAAAAACCCATTTTTCCAAAAAATGTCGCTTACCTATATTTTTCCGTTGTAGGGTAGAATAGAGTTACGTGCTTCACAATGGTAATGCAATACAGTGTTTGAATACATATATTTGCGTCAAATAATTCTACAGAACTTATCGATGTGTATTAGTGTTCTAAAGTATTTAATGCTGTGCAGTGTTGTAGGAGAACTCAAAGGATGCGCAGTGGATCTCTGCCATACCTAACCTTCAAGCGTTCACGTGGACTGTCAAGTGACCGCGTTTTTCGAATTTCGAATGATACGCTCCGTAGTGAGCTTTGGGTGAGGTGGGAGGGACATGTATTTCTTAGTTACACTTCCGACTACTAGTTCCGGAAACAGTTAGATTGACACAACCCCCTCATCCCTCTCTATACAGTCCTAAACTCGGGACTCTACTGAGCAGAACCAACCAATACATTAAGATACGATAATTGTCAGGTTTCTGAGAACGAGGAAATGGTAACAGACTGAATCCGTGTCTCTAGAATGTGGGATTTTTCGGCCCCACTACTCTCCTATCTGGGAGAAACACATGCAAACGTAACGTATCGGTGAATCGGCTCTGTTAAATGCTGCGCAAACGAGTCTCATGCATATTCGAAAATGCAGGAGCCGGAACCCGAGCTCATCCGACTTCGCAAATGACGATGTAGCTGCTGCTCAAATTTATTCTGGTGTTAAAATCTCAAGTAACATTATGTTTTGAAACACTATTTACCTTACCCTAGGTGGCTTAGCAAATTTGTTTCTCTCTTTACACTCGTTGATCTGAAATTTCACTGTTTAGAGTCGTTGAAAGAATGAAACTGATTTCAGTACGGAAAAATCTTTAGCATAAAAAACCCTCATTTATTGAATTCAAAAAGGTTTGCGACTAAGCAGATAATAGACTTCGTTGAAGTCGAAAACGGACGCTAGGGAGCTCCGCCGCACCGTGATTTTGTCGTAGAAAACGATTTTCTTGAAAGACCCGAACCCGACGGAAAACGAAGACGATTGACTAGAGCCTGAGAAGTTCCGGTTGCCCGCGCATACTCACGCACGCCTTGAACCTTCAGACGGATTCACATTATGACCTAAATCCCGATTTTCAACCGTCAGAGTTTCTATGTCATAATGGAACATACTCCCCGGAAAAGCTGCGATATGAGCTGGATTACATACAACGAATAATGCAGAGTTATATATAAAGATAATTAAGACGAAATCATCTTTTTTAAATTTAGCCTTAACCTAAGATCAGAGATTTGAACAATAACTAAAAATAAAATTCGAGAGATAGAACGTCGATTTGTAGAGCTCTTTTTTTTGTTTGAAAGTTGCTGGATAACAACTAGAGCGATAAAGTCAGTTTCCTTTGGAGGGACTACTTCATTGATTATAATAATTATTAGAATCGAAACAACGATTAATGCAAGTTTAACGATTTCACACTTAAATACTTTAACATTAAAAAGAACGAGCTTAAATCTACACTAATTTATTCAGTTGACCAAAGTCTTCACTGATTCAACTCGAGCGATGTCACTGCTCCCAGGAAACACCTCGAGGATCACATCCAGTGGCTATCCATACATCCCAAATTAGTTTCCGTCAGGATAACTACGGAACCAACTTTCAGTTCAGAGGTGGATTTTTGCTATTTTTGGCGGGTTCTTAATTCATTGAGGTACTCCATGTACCACCTTTTCCAAAAATCCTGTCTAGTTTTGGTGATGAGGTTGTACGTTGAGAGTCTGTTATCTGGACCGGAAATGATAACAGGTCATTAGGATCAGCTGAAAGGGCGAATAACGGCCGAGAATTTAAGATGGCTTCAATTTCGATGAAAAGAGTCTCTTTCGATTAATACAGCCTTTAAATTATGTTTAAAGCTCTTTACAGCTTCTTCCGAAATACCGCAAAAATGGGGAGACAGAGGTGGATTGAAATGCCACTCCATTCGGTTAGATAAATCAAAGGATCCTATCTCTTGTTTAAACTCTTCATTTAAAAAAAAAATCGTAAATCTCGCGAAGTTCTCTATTGGCCCCCACAAAATTGGTACCATTGTCCAAATAGATGTGTTCTGGTACTCCCCTTTGTCCAATGAACTTACGCGAAGCTGCCAAAAAGCTTTCTGTTGAGAGATCGGTCGCAAGTTAGATATGACCCTTTTGGACACCATGTAAATGAAAACACACCCATACGTTTTGAGAAAACTTCTATTGCGATATTTCTTTTCTTTAATGAGAATAGGACCAAAAAAACTAGCCCTGTACGACTGAAAGTTAGAGCTTCTGTCATCCTTGATTCAGGTAAAACAGCCATTTGAGCCTGCATCATTTAAGAACGTTGTCGCATACATTTTACAGACTGATGGATAACACAGGCTGACAAAATTTGGCAAAAGTCAAAAGCCAGAAAGCAGACCAAATATTTCCGAAGTCTGTTTTTGAGGTTATGTCACTGTACAAGAAAAATGTCTACCACAAAGCTAATATGGAATTTGAAAGAACTAATCTTCCCCTTTTAAACATACTTGGACTTATTAGGATATCTTTATTTTTCACCAAAACATTGTAATTTGAAATTTTTTATTTTAGCGCTTTAACCCATTAACGCAGAAGTGTTCAGATTTATACGACGCATTCTCTATTTCTGACGGTACGATATTTTTTCTTCAAAATATTATCTCAGGGGTTTTCGAGGGTACCCTTTCTATTGCCGGTATCAGTTTTTTGTTGTAACCCCTAGAAGATCCAATATGGCGGGCACAATTTAGGGCTTTAAAAAAGAACAAAGTATCCCGCACAAAATACCAACAAAAAAGCGTACAGTCGTTTGGAACCAAACTTTGCACATTGATAAAACAAGAAAAATACAGAACCCGTGTCTTTTCATTTCTACGGAAGCCGTTTCCTAGGGGTAGAAGCCACCCCTAACAAGCCACAAGCATACTAACCCACCTGGCCCTGGGTGCAACGAATTTAGTCGTTTACATTTCGTGAAATAATTGAATTCCACACTACAAGTGGGCTAACCTTGAAATGAATTTTTTTAATTTGGTTTATTAACCCATTAACGCCATTATCGTCCAGCCAGTCAATACAAGACTTTGAATCGTCCAGCCACGCAAGGAAATACTTACGATTGCCCAGCCAGTTAAGGCAAGACTTGGGATTGTCCAGCTGTGCCAGGAAGTACTTAATATTTTCCGGTCAATTGAGGCAAGATTTCAGGTTACCCAGCCAATCAAGGAAAGACTTTGAATCGCCCAGTCAGTCTAGGCAAGGCTTTGAATTGTTCAGCCAGTCAAAGCAAGACTTACGATTACCCATTCAGTTAAGACAAGACTTGGGATTGTCCAGCTACGCAAAGAAGTATTTAATATTTTCCAACCAGTTAATGCAAGACTTTACATTGATCAGTCAATCAAGGAAAGACTTTAGATTGTCCAGCCAATCAAAGAAAGACTTGGAATTGCCCAGTCAATAAAGGCAAGACTTTGTATCGCCCAGCCAGTCAAGGGAAGACTTTGAATCGCCCAGTCTGTCAAGGCAAGGCTTTGAATTGTTCAGCTAGTCAAGGCAAGACTTACGATTGCCAATTCAGTTAAGGCAAGACTTGGGACAGTCCATCTACGCAAGGAAGTACTTAATATTTTCCAGCCAATTAAGGCAAGACTTTAGACTGCCCAGGCAATCAAGGAAAGACTGTAGATTGCCCAGCCAATCAAGGAAAGATTTTGATTTGCCAAGCCGAAAAGGAAAGACTTTGTATCGCCTAGCTAGTTTAGGCAAGACTTTGAATCGCCCAGTCAGTCAAGGCAAGACATTGAAGCGTCCAGCCAGTCAAGGCAAGAATTACGACTGCCCAGCCAATTAAGGCAAGACTTACGATTGTATGTCCAATGAAGGTGAAACTAATTGCTTTTTTTCTTATGAAACGTTCGCGCTTCATGGCAAACGATCGTTGAAGAGACTTTCTCTTATGACTAGTAGGGTCATTATCATTTCTTTGCAAAGATCAGCAATAGTCGGCCATCATTCTTACATTTCATCGACCTTGATAATGTTGCTCTTTTTGCTGAAAGTCTTGATGAAAGCGTTCGCCCGTTTTTTCACTGAATGCATCAACATTTGCTGGAAAATAAACCAAATGAGATTTCAGAAAATGTAATTTCATACTCATCAAACAACCCAATCTTTTAAAATTCTGTAATATACTAGATACAATAGTTTTAAACTTTGGATCTCGATTGTTCCCTAAACATTTCTGTACAACATCTTTGAAAATCAACCATGCATCCTTTTCAATAGATGTCATGGTTTTGATAAAGTCATCATTTTTGATAAGTTTTCTTATATCAGGCCCAACAAAAATACCTTCCTTAACTTTGGCATCACTTAAATGCGGAAATGTAGATCTGATATAATGGAAACATTCTCCTTCGGTGTTTCGAGTTTTCACAAATTGCTTCATTAACCCTAGTTTTATATGAAGTGGTAGCAATAATACTTTCCTTCTGTCAGCAAGATTTTCATGAACAACATTATACTGACGAACTGTCCACTCTAATCTGTCTGGCCATTTCTCCGTTATCCAATGTTCATTTCTTGCACGACTGTCTCAAAGGCAAGGAAAACAAGGGTATTTAATGTTTCCTGATTGTAAACCTATTATAAGATTTATCATTTTGAAGTCATCACAAATAAGCCTAATATGGACATTGTATTTTATTTTTATGAGGAATAATTGGAAAGTATGATAAGATTCTTTCAGTGTAGTTGAGTGACCTACTGGAATTGCAGCGTACTTATTTCCATTAAGTAATAGTACTACTTTCAGACTTTCTGTAGACGAATCTATGAAAAGACGCCAATCCTCTCGCGTATATAAGTTTATTTTATATAAATTAATGACGCCTTCGATATCATTACAATACACAATCCCACTGTCCATTGAAAAGTACTTGATAAACTTGTCCTCTCTATTTCTGTAAACAGTTACTCTAGTATAAGGTAGCAATAGTTTCCCAAGAAAAATCTTCAGTTGTATTAGGAGCGTCTTGGTACTTTCATCTTCCCAATTTGACAAATTTCATCTGCAAGCATGGCAAATTGAGGTTGGTACCCACGGTTTATCCAAATTTTTCATTGAAGTCCCATAACAGTTGAAGTATGACGTTCTTATTAAATCATTAATTGATCGACGGTATTTTTCCGTTTCATAATTTCCACAAGCGTGACAAAACGTATTGACTTTCTTAGCGCAAGGAGTTCTTGAACTCATTTTTTCTTATAATGAACAGTAACGTAAAAAATTCTAAAAATCACTATATACAAAAATCACGATAGACGCGAAATGTAATCGCTAGACAGATTTCAAGTACAAAAAGAATTTTATTACCTACGCATCCAACCGTTAACCCCCCACTCAAATGTGATCTCTAACACGGAAAGATTTGTAGCAAAATACGAATTTTATCACCTACCCATAACACGTCATAAAAGCGTCGCCAGCTCAGTGAGCCAGCTAGGGACCGAAGACTGTCTGCGCCGTAGAACGGCTCGTAAATACAGCTATAGTGAAAATTAGAATGCACACAGAGTGCGCAGTAGCATTCCGCACAGTTTGTCATCTTTTGTTTTATCAATGTGCGAAGTATGGTTTCAAACGACTGCACGCTTTTTTGTTGGTATTCTGTGCGGGATCCTTTGTTCTTTTTTAAAGCCCTAAATTGTGGCCGCCATATTAGATCTTCTAGCGTTTGTAACAAAAAATTGACACCGGCAATAGAAAGGGCACCCTCGAAAACCCCTAAGATAATATTTTGAAGCAAAAATATCGTACCGTCAGCAATAGAGAATGCGTTGTAGAAATCTGAACACCTCAGCGTTAATGGATTAAGACGCTAAAATAAAAAATTTCTAATTAATATATTTTGGTGAAAAATAAAGATATCCTAATAAATCCAAGTAAGCTTGAAAGGGGAAGATTAGTACTTTTAAATTCCATATTAGCTTTTGTGGTAGACATTTTTCTTTTTCGGTTACATAATCTCAAAAATGTTAGGTCTGGTCTCTGGCTTTAAAATTTGTCGGCCTGTATAATTTTCCTAACATGATTTTTTCCGTTTAGAATCCAGAACCTTTCGCAAAGAGTATATAAAGTTGTTTGAATACCAGCATGCATGTTAGCTTTATGACATAATCGAATGATCATGTCAGTAATCTGATGTTTACTAGGTAAAAACAGAGTATGTTTATTTTTGTAACTTATATCTGCTTTCTTCAACCTACCGCTTGAAAGAATGAAATCAGATGCATCACGAAACGGATTTAATTCGTCTAATTAGGTAGCCTTCCTATACGCGACGGTGGCTTCACCGGGAGTCGGTTCTCGAGAGGTGGCGTGAATTTTTATTTTCTCCGAGAATCTCTCACGTTGGATCATTACGATCAATCAATGTTCCACATCAATGATCTCCTGAAATGACAATGGACGATTTCTTTCAGGTTCTACATTCTTCCAACGTAGAAAATGAGCGACAAGCTTTATGAGTCATTGTAATGATGAAGCGCAAAAATAGATGTAGTCGCACGTCCCTGTACTGAGCAAACAAATAGCCCCTATAAACCTGGTACATTAATCGATGGTAATTCAACCAACCTAGGCCATTCTTTTTCAGGATAAACTAACCAAATAGGACCTGCAATCTAAAGTGCATTTTTAATGAAATCTGATGGTAGTTGTCCTCTCGAGAGAGCATCGGTAGGATTCTCCTTAGATCGGATATGTCTCCACTGAACTCGATCACCTAGTGTCTGAATATCTGCGACCCTATTAGCCTGAAAGGTCTTCAACAAATGCGGAGCCTTTTTTATCCAGCAAAGTACGATGGTGGAATCTGACCATAGGAATGTTTCCTTTACTGGAAACTCGAATTGAGGCTTCGATGCGACGTAGAGTTTCTTGAGAAGCACCGCTGCACAAAATTTTAACTATTGAATCGTGATACCACAAAAAGACATACCCCATACCCCTGAAAACTTGCATCGCAGAATCCATGGATCTCGACCTCGACTGGACTCACACACAATAAATTTCTAGGCATCGAGGCATTCTGCGGATTAGGAAGTTGGTCAATTCATTACTCGTACCGTGTAAGTTAGAACATCTCGTTGAGAATCCTAAATGATTCCAAGAGTTTTCTGAATAGGATTTTCTTTGATCACGCAATCCAAGTTTAAAATGTATCCTTCCATTTCGTGTAAAAAGGAAGTATGATTAGATGCCCATTGTCTGATACCGAAACACCGACGAGCTAGTAAATCGATAATTTTTCGCCAATATTTAAAATTTCATGAAATAAGTTTGCGCCAGGCATTAGATCATCGACGTAAAAATCGCGTTAGAGAATTTTCCTAGCGCGTGGAAGCTACTTTCCATCATCACGAGCAAGCTGATGTAATGTGCGAATTGCGAGAAAAGGTGCACAGAGGGTTTCAAAAGTTACTGTGTTCAGTTGAAAAGTTCTTATCTTACTCTGATGGTACCACAAAATTTTCTGAAATTTCCTATCATCTGGATGAACTCGGGCATTTATAAAGATAATGCTCTTCATTGCATTTAATGCAATTGGAGCTTGAGGAACTTGAAGCCGAAGTTACGAGTGAACGCTCTTCGACCCTTTTAAAGTTACCAGAAAATTGATTGAGTTTTTCGCTTACCCGTTTCCTAGCATTGTTGCGGCCATTCGAGACAACCCTCCCCAGTGAGCGAAGTTTGAATACCGTAGATTAAATAAATTGATAAAATTCATCTAATTTCCGAAGCTTGTTTCCTTCTAATTTACCTTGCCATCTAGCTAAAATTCCCTATGGTAAAGACCGTGGGAAAATTCTGATTATGACTTGGTCTCTAAATTCAACCTGCACTTCATCCAACATATTAAGATGTTGACCCGCTTTATCGAAAAGTGAAGAAAGTTCGTCGGGATCTGCTTTTAAATATACCGGTAGATACAAAAGACCGTCAAGAAGTTCGACTACGATCATACGTTTCTGATCGTATGCCTCGCACAGCGATTGTCAAGATCTCCTGTAATTTTCTTCACATGGCGGAAAAGTACTGCTTTGATTTCTGAAAACGCATCGAGGCGCGGGTGATCAGGTTGTAACGGGATCAAATAATCGTTATATTTGAAGTCGTCTTTAAAAATACTGGTAGTACTATTCATACGTAAGTTTTTATTAAATGGATTGCAAGTTGAACTGTTAAGATAGTTTTTTAAAGTCGCGATAGTCCTTTCCAACGTAACCCCTGTTTGCACGATGTAAGATACGCGTATCTTCTTTTCTGTAGAAAGTGACATTTTGAAAGTTATTAAATCGAACAATTCACTAAAATTGCATTGTCTCGAGTGTTCGCAACGATTTTGAATATCCTGAGTTTCCTTTAGAAACAGGGAAGCTTAGCAGTACTTATATTATGAACGTGGGGAGTCGAATACAGGTCTTACCCTACACACTTTTATAAATTCGAGAAAAAAAAAGAAAAACCATGTACTTATCTTGCATTAATCCTTAGGATGCAGCAGATACTGGATGGTAAGGGATCCTTTTTTTTAGAGCGACGATGTGTTGAGAAGATACTCGTTGATATTTGAGGTTATCCTTTTGTATTGGGATACTAGCACGCCGGCCGCCGATGTTTCGATGCGTGCGCACTTGTTCCGGAACTGGAAGCGAGATTTATGTGTCGAAACACGCCGGGATCCGCGTGGGTGATACGCGAACCGATCTCAGAAGTGAGCAAATGTTTTTTCAATTAAAAAAAATCGTATTTCCAACAGAACAGTTGTATATTTGTATGTAGGTATATTTAATCTCTCCCTTTTACGGGTTTGAGGGCCTCCGCTCCCTGTACATCAAATTTTCATTTCATCTTGAATATAAATTATCAGTTGCTTATCTTCTGTTTCGCCTCACTTAAAAATGAAATAAAATAATAATCACAAAAAACAATACCAATAATTCTAGGAATGAGCGGTCTTCCAGGGCTTTCGTTTCCTCTCACCATAAAAAAAAAAACATTTGCCACGATTTTGAAATGAACTTTTGCTTTTTAATTTCGTTTTGTAGGATCAACCGTTCGGCTCTGCCCTATTCCCTCGCTTTCCCTTACTTCTTCTAATTTCTTCATCCAAATCACTCCCTGTTCATTACCATCTAAAATCTATATTACACACTCATCTACACTCAACTGCCCATCTTCCTCTCATGTGCACCTCTCTAAAACATGTGCCCATAACTCCAATTAGTATCCACATACTCTGCATAGATTCTCCTTTTCATCTAGCCAATATCTACAAGCTCTAACTCCTTCTCTCATTCTAAATCTTATCACCCTACTCCATTTGTCTTCCTTTTTAATTTTTTTGCAGTTATCCTAGTTCCATCAGCCGTTTGACAATCATATACTATCTATTGTACCTCGAGTCTACAGTCTGTCAAGTTAAAGCGTGGGTAAATTTTTTGGTAAAATATTTTATTTAAACGCATGTTTCTACATGGAATTACATTTGTCAAGGTGTCGAGCAA
>NC_046666.1:84608616-84613609 GCF_010883055.1 Belonocnema kinseyi | reverse complement strand
TGAAAGAGGGAGCTCTTCTTAATATTTTGACACCAAAATCATGTCGATTCACCTTACCGACTGCGAGTAAAGCCACCCACGCTTTAACTTGACAGACTGTATAATCTTTGTCCAACTCTCTTCACCTTTTTAATTAATAGCTCTAACTCTATGTCCTGCCACTACATAACTCTTTGTCGTATCTTACGAACGCTAATCATTTTCTCCTTTCTCTACGTTCACGGTCAGATTCTCTGCTCCCACATACTCTTAAAAAATTCTCATCATTAGGTTTATTCCCTTCTTCTCGTCTGCTAACAGAAATACGTCGTCTGCATAAGCTAGATTGTGTATTTTGCTTTTACCCAATATTGTCCCCCTCTCGGTTTGCCAGCAGCATATTAAACAGCAGCGGACTCAAAGGGCACCCTTGCCTTAGACCTCTTTCTATCCAGAATACCTCTCCTTTTGCTTGCCTATCTTCACCTTAATCCTAGTTTCAGTAAAAAATTCCTTTATCCTCTCCACCAGCCTTCCTTCTATTCCCCTCTTTTTCATTGCCTGTCATACCACTTTTCCGTTTACTAAATCCTTTTTACGGGTTTGAGAGTATTTACATAATCATTACAAGTATTCTTACGAACAACCCTTATACTATCTTATGAAATATTCGCTTCGTACAGCCTAAAATTATTATTCTCATTTCTAAACGCTCGCGACTTTGCCCTGGGCTTTCATTTCCTCTTACCATTACGAATTTCAAATTTTGACTCTAGTTCGCAACACCACTTCGTAACCCTCCTTTCGGAGTCATTTTTTGGCTTTTTTCTACTTATTTCTTCAGAATCGATTTAATTCTCTTATCTATACTTTCCCCCTCCCCTTTGACCCCTGTACACCTCAACAACACATCCAACCATCACTACTCTCTTCCATTTGTTCTCCTTTTTAATCTTCTTCAGGTACTCTGGTTCCCCCTGCCCCTTAACCATTTTATACCAGCTGTTGTCACTTGAATCTGCGAATTTTCCCTATCTTTCCTCGCCTTGCCTTCATCTCTTCCTCTATTTCCTCCCACTCTGAACACCTCTCATGTATACCAGAATCATGCATCATATCATATTTCTCTTCCTCCCAAATTGAACTCCCTACGTTACCCTTCCTCTCTTTATCCATGACGTCGCGGGCACATGCTTGTGCAATTTTGCTTCCCTCTCCACTTCTTAGTTTCTCTTCCAAGTTCCAGGCTCTATTCACTTGCCTCACCAACATTTTTTCTCGTCCAATTTCTTCCCTCAGGATATACCCTAAGCAACTTCAAATCACTCCCAACACCCATCTCAAAAATCTCTCATGCAAAATGTCAATTTTCTTGTGTTCTTTCCAACCCCAGATTTCCAACCATAGCTTAACACTGACTATACTAATACATCAAACATCCACACTCTCATCTTCCAGTCATTCGTGAACATTCTTTTTCCTATACCCCATACTTGTCCCATTACTTTAGTCGTGCATTCTAATCTCTTTCTCATCTGCAGTTCGCTCCCCCCCCCTCGTTTTGAAGCAAAATCCTAAGTAGCAAAACTCATCAACCAACTCTACCACCACGCCATTTATCTTACATTGGTACTCTAATCTACCTCTTTTATTTCTGAGACACATCATCTTAGTCTTGTTCACATTTATTGTTGAACCCTTTTCTCTGACTTATTCTTCGAACACTCTCATCAACAAATTCATACCTCTTTCGTCATCCGCTAGTAGCACTACGTCGTCTGCGCATTCTAGTGAATACAGTTTGCCCGTTCCTAATGTTGTCCCTCCTTTCTCTTTCATCTTCAACTTCTTCTCTGAATCTGCAAGAAGAGTACTGAATAGAAGTGGGCTCAAATGACACCCTTGCCTGAGCCCCCTTTCTGTCTAGAATTCCTTACCTTTTTTATATTCTATCTTCACCCTTATCTTTGTATCCACAAAATTTCTTTTATCCTCTCTATTAAACCTTCGTCTACTCCTCTCTCTTTCATGGCTGCCCATAAGATCCTCCTGTTAACTGAGTCAAATGCTGCCTTAAAGTCTACAAACAATGCGACTAGCTTCCCTTTCTTCCGCCCTAGGTTCTTATTGAATAGACAGTTGAGCACGTAGACGCTGTCTGTTATTTCCATCCCTTTCCTAAAACTCGTTTGGTTGTGTGGTATACTTCTTTTTTCTTCCACATACCTTTCTAACCTCCTTCTAAGCACTTCCGCATACATTTTATATCCCACGTCAGGAGTGTGATACCTCTATATTCCTCCACCTTTTTGCTTTTTTCTTTCTTAATTAACGATACTATCAGTCCTGTCTTCCACTCCTCCGGCCACCCATCTTCTTTCCATACCTTGTTGAAAATTCTCCACATCTCACTCAAAGATAAGGTTCGGGTGTGAATACATAGTAGTCGTGGGCACTAAATAAACCAGAAGTCAAAGAATAATGGACTAGTATTAGTTTTCCATGGAACTAAGGAGTGCACTTTTAGAGGTGCCAAGGTCATTCAGAGACGTGGATACCCTGGAAATGACAGCCGAAATTTTCACAAAAGACATTAAATCCACTTATGATAGTAATTTTCGACCTACAAAAGTCCGAAAGGCTTGAGAGATGCACTTGTGGAATGGGAAACTCGAAGAGCTTCGGAGGGAAACCAGAGAAAGATTCAGACGTGCCAGCAGTCTTAAAACAGAGGAACTATGGACCTGATTTACGTTGCAATATGTAAGGCAAAGCAATAAAGCTGGACCAAATTTTGCACAGACATCGAGAAAGAAGCAGATGCGTCTAAAATGCACAAGCTGCTTTCTCGAAATCCGGACCCTATTCTCAGCACTCTGAAATTTGCCGGCGGGGACTGCTTACAGTCGGACGAAGATACCTTGGCTTACCTGTTCAAGGCACATTTTTCGTGCTTTAAAAGGTTTGGATAAAAGAAGGGGGACACCTCTGAAGCAATAAAAGCCGCCTGTTACTCAACTGGACCCGAAATGGCGGCTAGTCAACGAAATTAATGCGCCCTCCAGGGCCAGGTGGTCATCTGAAGTTTTTTCAGTCTATACAACTCTCCTGGACCAAATAACATATATCCGGTCTTCTTACAGAAGGCTAGATAAATAGAGTCGCTCGTGAGGGATTTCTTGCTGGGGCTAGCCTGACACTGGGATATGTTCCAGCGACATGGAGGGATACCAGAGTAGTCTTCATTCCGAAATTCGTCAGGATTGGTTATACTTCACCCAAGGATTTCCGTCCAATTAGCCTCACATCTCTTCCACAAAAAACAGGGCAAATACTTGTGGATAAATATATCTGCGATAAGATCTTGTCAAATAAGTCACTTAACAAGGAGCAGCACGCCTATTGGGTTAGTCACACGACTGGCATACCCCAAGTGGATCAGTTAACCTAATTAGAGGACAACTGAAGCAGAAGGGCCTCACGATTAGAACCTTTATAGTCACCGAAGGAGCTTTCAATTAAACCCCCAGAGAGATGATCAGAGCAGCCGTGATTGCACATGGTGTGCCTATTGCAGTCGTGGAATAGAAGATGGGGCTATCTTTCAATCCAGAGAGATAGGCTGAGTCTTTGAACCGCAGACACTTATATAGATCTACACACCGATTTTGCGACTCAATCTAACCTGTGGGGCGGTAGTCTGGTGGAGTAGAGTCGAACTGCCCTCTGTGAAGTCTCGACTGGAAAGGGTCAGGGGAAAAATTCTAAAAGACGTCACTGGTGCCTCAAAGTCGACATTCACGATAGCTTTGGGGCACTAATAGGTTTAGAGCTCCTAATTTTACCATCAAGGTCGTGGCTGCAAAGGTGGCTTGAAGGTCAAATATGGTCAAATATGGTAAATAGAGAGATCGTGACAGTAGTGCGAATCCCAATCTACATCGCGAGGAGGCCGACCCTTATCCTGCACAGGGACAAAATATCCACTTGCCGCTAATTCTTGGTCAAGAAGTAACGAGATAGCATATGCATAGAAGAGGAATGGGCTTACGGTGAGGTAAAACTTCCCCGTGATGGAGACAACTGATTTACAGATAGCTCCAGGAATAAGGCGACCGCAGGAGCCGGTGTATATCGTAGAAGGAGTGCAATGGGCTTCACAGTCGAGACGGTGTGCTACGCCACAGTTATAAAATTTGAAATTATGGCCATACTTCAGTGCGCCTACAAGGCAAAGGAGTATGGTAAAAAAAGAAATATCCGTATCTGCTCAGACATCAGAGCTGCTATAATGGCCCTAAATGGAAGACAACCAGGTTGTTATTCGCATGGAAATGCTTTAAGGCACTAAACGAGCTAGCGACAAAAAAACAAGTTACTCTACTTTGGACGCATGGACATGGTGGCATCAAAGCCAATGGGATATGGGACAGGCTAGCAAAACAAGCAGCGAGAGAAAATGTTATTCGACTTAAGGCCGTTGTAGGCATATCAAGTAGGTTAGTCACTGAAGAAATTTACAATTGTATGAGCGAGGAACGTCAGAATAAGTGGGGATTGGTCTCTGCTTGCAGACAGGCCAAAACAGTCTTGTGTTCAAAGCTAAAATCTAGCCAAGCAAAGGATGTACTCAAATTCGGCAGGAACAAAGTCAAAGTCGTAATAGAAATGTTTGTAGGACATGGATACCTCGGGTATCACAGACATAAAATAGGGCTTGCGGAAATTCAACTCTGTCGTCTTTGCGGAAGGACTAATGAGCCCCGCGAACGCGAAGAAACTTCTAACACCTACAGGCAGTTAGTGTATTAATGAATTGGAAATATGAGCCAACTAGCTGCGGTTCTCTCTCTATGGAGAGGGCTATGGGGACACGCTTAAGTTCACAAGGGGATGCAACGAGATTAACCAAGCGTCAGGGGCTGTCACGATCTCAATCCACAAAAATAATAATAATTAACTGCAAATTATCTTGGGCAGGTGCGGATTCAAGGAGCGTTTCACGGAGTCAATA
>NC_046666.1:84604747-84608572 GCF_010883055.1 Belonocnema kinseyi | reverse complement strand
CCCCACTACAACCCTCACATAAATTCCTTCCTGTACGCAGGAAAATTTAGAAGATCCTATGCAGGTTTAATTTGCGGCATGAAGCACGAAATTGTACAGAATTCCAATGTCAATTTACTTAACAAAGGATTATGTATGTAACATTTTCATAGGTTTCTTTTATGTGCAGACTTCTTTGCAAGATCATGAACAGTTTTTTGCCGAATTCCTGTACAATAAACGTTAATTACACAGCTCCAAACAAAAAATGAAAAGTTGCTCCTAGCAACCAGACTAGAATTATTATTTTTTTTTGGGGTCGCTGTATATAAAGCTCGTGTCAGATTTAATCTTTTACGTGAGGTTTTCGAGAAAATTAACCTTTTTGGTAATTTATCGGAAAAACATAGGCGATTACATTACAAAAATTATTCACGTCCCCTATCTTAAGCAGTAACAGGCTTTTGCTATCGCCGCGTGCTGATTACTGTTCACTAACATTCCAAAAAAAGTAATTTCACTACAAGCCCGATCGCGCAAATACTAAGAGGCGGAGTTTATATTCATATACAGCTAATCAGCTTATCCTGCCAATCTTATAGAATATTTTAACTGCATGCATTTCTATGTAATGTTAACAAAAAATCCTATGAGAATTGCCGAATGTTCTAACTAAACTATTTTAAAATATGACCCCTGTAACATGAACAGTTTGTTTGCTGTTTGTAAAATTCAAAATATAGTGGTATAAGAGGTATTCAAAAAATTCGGTTAGCCTCGAATAAGTTCAATCAAAAAGTGCATGTACATGCATCTTCTCATTTGCATATGTTTCAGGGGTGTCTCTCGGTTATCTTGAGCCAAGCAAGAAAAAAATCGTACCACTTGTTTTTGACAAATACATTTATTTTTATTTTAATTGATTAAAATTTCATTTTTCTCGAAAAGAACGTAAAAATGAATAGTAGTCAATGTTGTAAAATTGTTCTTCCTGAAATCTATAGTAAAATTATACCCTCACAAGGAGAAAAATTATTTAATATCTTAACGATTCATCTATGGGACAGAAATCTAGATATTAAAGGAGAGAATTCATATGTATTTCAAAAAAGATTGTAACTAACAATATCCAATATATTATATTGGCAGAATCTAAGATATTCAAAAAATATTTTTTAATTGTGCAAAAATTAACTGTAAAGCGTGCTATTTTCTATAAATTCCAAAAGTATTTTATAACTTAGTCCTATATTTTTGATATCCGAATCCTCAAGCATTCACCCTTTTTCACAATTATTCAATTTTCGTGTGGAATGGATAATACGCTGTTCAAGGCTAATATGAAACATGCATGTAGCTAAGATCTCATTTTTTTTGGAAAATTATGAAACATCGAAAAACACTTGACCCATTTTCCACCAAACCTTCAAACCCAATACATATCCGAAAAACCAGAACACACACGACGAATGCTCAAGATGCAGACAAAGTGGTGTTAAAATCTATTGTCGCTACATCACACACTAACGGCATTTCTCTAATAAAATTTCGCTTTTTTATATCTTAAATATTAACTGTTAATATAACATGTTTTATGCTTCCAATATAAATAGAGATTGCCCTTCCAAATCTAGTATATTGAATAAAAGATACGAGATATTATACCTTAACATTGATATATTATGTGTAATTAAATATCACAGTTTTTCCGTGCACTAAAGTCGACGTCAAAAGTACACGACTTATTTCATAATCGCTTTTTTTGAAACTTGACTTTCGGCGCTTTCTAAACCGAGCTGGACAACTTGAAAAATATAAAAAAATGCACAAACGCGTCTTAAGGTGTTCAGAATGCAACGCACTTTTCCATATTTCAAAATATAAAATTGTATACTAATTACAGATCATTTTCCACAAACATAACAGCTTGAACAGAAACAATGATAGAAATTTGTGTTATTGCTTGAAATGAGCAGTTTTTTAAGGTGATTAAAATACACTCTAAGAAAAGAAAATTAGGTCAATATTTCGCGAAGTAATCCTTTACGAATATTTCTGAATTTACTAAGAATAGCCACCGTACAAGAAGTGTATGAAAAGAGTATCTATTTGGCAAGAATAGGGACCTCAAAAGGTAAAGGTTACCCCTGTCGCTGCGTTTTCCTTCCCAGCTACTGACCTGCGAGTGAGCCGGTATCCCCTTTTCTTCTAAGGTTCCTATTTTTATGTAATTGATACTTCATTATGTTTAAACATCTTACATCTCGATATGGAGAGTTGCGTCTGAGTCGACTCAAACCATGCAAGGTTCCTTCACACCGCAACGTTGGAGCATGCAAGGTTCTGACAGGCCAAAATTAATGACTTCGTAGAGTATTCTTCTACATATTGATATGTGTATGAAAAAGTGAAAGTTCTTAACGTTTACCGAAGATGTTTACATATAAATTTGTCTTGGGTCGTTTTTTAGGATGAGAGGGATGTTTTTTTCTAACACTGTTTGTAAGGTGGCTACTCCCATTAAATCCCAAACTATTCGTTAAGGGTTATTTCTCGAAATATTGGTCTTATTTTATTTTCTTAAAGCGTACTTCCATCACGTCACAAAACAGCACATTTCAAGCTATAAAACACTTTCACATTATTATTTCTATCCACTACGCTACGTTTGTGGAAAACGATCTCTAACTATTCAACAATTTGAAGTATTTTAACTAATTCCAATGTTTTAATTCAAATTTGTTTAGTTTAATAACGATGTAAAGAACATGTTTCATGATAATGTTAAGGTTCCCGAAATTCAAAGTTGCACATTGTTGGTGAACTAAAAATAAACAGTGTTGAAAAGTAATGTTAATGCTATTTTTTGAAGATCGTTTTAGATAAACAACACAAAAGTGTAGTAAGTTTATATTTTTATAGATTTCAGAAGGCAAAATAAGTTTTGACACTGTGCTTCTATTCATATTTTCCGTCGTTGTCGAGATAATAAGATTTTTAATCTTTAAATATGAAAATCTCTTTCTTCTCAAAAACGCGCAGTATAACTTTTTTCATTCTTAGTTTAAAATAACCGAGGGGCAACCCAGAAATACGAACATAAGAGAAATTGCATTTACTCCTTCTATGCTTAAAATGTTCTACGATAGAGGAAAAACAAATAGGATTATATATATATATATATATAATTAAAAATTTGTCATAAGGATAACCGCAGGATTTCGCCGGGAGCAGGTGCTAATCTGAAAAATTGCACCCGCTTCCAGCGAAATCGCGGTAAAATTTCAGCCACAACCACGTCTCACAACCGTGAGATAGGTGGTTACAGTCTGTAAAGAAATCAATACGACGATCCAGCAAAAGCCTCGTGCACCCTAAAAACACGGAGTGACCCAAGGACAACCGCATTCTGCATTTTTCCCGCAAGTGTTCTAGCATATTGTTGACACGCAGGGATGCTTTTTAGGCCATAACCAAGTGAAAGCTTGGCACCTCCAAGAGCGCCGATGATAAGGATGATCAGTTTAACAGAATATTCCGGGTACAATCGTTGCAACTCCCTTATAAGGTCTCGATACCTCTCTTTCTTTTCATTCTACTTGGCTATGATGTTTTTGTCAGCTGGTGCCGAAAATTCGATAACGAACATGGTTCGCTTCTCGAAGTCAAGAAGAACCATGTCAGGCCTCGAGTGAGAAACAGAAACAATTGTCGAGAATATAAAGTTCCAGCATATGCGGCACATCCCATTCTCGACAATTGACTCAATTTCCCTAGGAGCATTTGGAGGAGCGATATTAAGGTGAATGCCGTAGGAGTGACAGAGATGGTAATAAAGCACTCTTA
>NC_046666.1:84603566-84604647 GCF_010883055.1 Belonocnema kinseyi | reverse complement strand
CTATCTCATCTGGAAAAAATCGTGTGACAACTAACAAGGTCACGTTTCAGAGAGGTGTCTTTCAGGGCGACACCATGAGCCCACTCCTCTTTTGCCTTATATCATTGCCACTATCTTTAGCACTGCGCCATTCCGAAGGGTACTTGTGCGGCAAACCTGCAGATCGAAAGTACAAGGTCACTCATGTATTTTACATAGACGATCTTAAGATCTATGCTAAAAACAGAGAGCAACTGCATCTAGCTCTGGGGATTCTCGAACGATATACTAAGGAAATTGGAATGGAATTTGGGTTAGTCAAATGCTCCAAGGATTATTTGAAGCGAGGAAAATTTAATGGCATCCCTGAAGATCCTGAGCTCGTTGATAGAAGCGCCATACGATACCTTTGCGCTGAAAGAGTTATATACATACCTGGGCGTGCCACAGAGCCGCATTCAGAATGTGACATCTATAAAGGATACTCTCCGAAGCAGATACAAACGTCTCATCCGACAGATTTGGTCTTCCGAATTGTTGGCGAGGAACAAAGTATCTGCAACGAACATGCTTGCCGTCCCGGTACTACTCTATTCATTTGGAGTAGTTTCATGGACGAAGAACGAGCTTAGATCTCTTGATATCGGGACAAGAAAGGTTATGCACATGAACAAAAGCATGCATCTTAAGTCTTCCGTTCCGCGACTGTACATCTCACGCCGTTAAAGGGGTCGCGGAATATTGAGTCTTGAATGTCTTCACAACATGATTATTCTGGGTACAGCACATAGAGTTGCAAATGGAAGAGATCCTCTTCTTAAAATGGTCAGGAATCACGAAGAAGTGGGCAAAGGAGCATTTCTGTACAAAGCAGCGGAGGAGGCTGCTGCTGCAACACTCGAACTTGACTTCAGTATTAGGGGTGAGCAAAATGCATCAAATCTTATCTATGTCGAGTACTCACTTCTAAAAGCCCGGATTAAGAAAGCACTTTATTAAGAAAGTCTTGTGAGCTAACGTTTGCTTTCCTTAAATCGCCCGGATTGAAGTCTGGTACAGAGGGTTTCATTTTTGCATGCCAAGACGGTGTCATTTCCACCTT
>NC_046666.1:84580167-84603466 GCF_010883055.1 Belonocnema kinseyi | reverse complement strand
TTTTTTATTACACGTGGTTCATTTTTAAGAAATTGGCTTCACTCTGGGCTTATATTATACAGAATGTGGAAAACAATCAACTTTTTAAGGCTTTGTAACGAGTATAACAGCTGATCAAGTCAGCCCCAAGATTTATATGTTTTCACCGATATTAAAAAATAAGAGTTTAGATAACGCGGACATTTTTTTCGGGAAGAAGCTTGACTTCTAACTTTCTCCTTCGGTAATCGTGCAATCTGTAATAACCACGCTCGACCTGTAGGATGGCGAGGGGAGAAGGAGACCGGCGACCAGTGGGGAGGTCCAGCTTCAGTGCAGAGGTGGCACAGACGCTCGCGTGCTCGTAGACAGACATGACCCAGGGACCGCACAATTATTTAAGCGTTTTACTCGAAAATACGCAATTCTGAGCCATTTCCCCTCCATGAGGATTGGCATGGGGTGACTTTGGCGACTCGGTACGGACCTCTAAGTACCCTCTGATGACTTTTCATCGTAAACTCACCCTTGGAAGGCATCGCTGTCGATTTTAAGCCCATTTTTGCAAAACCTTAAGTTTTAGTGTTTTTTTGTGAAATTTCGAGATTTCACCCTCAAAGAATAGACTGAAGATATTATCCAATAAATTCTATTTCTAAACGCGGCTCATGCCGAGGCTTCAATTTTAGCTTTAAAAAAGCCTATTTTTGTATTTAATTCAAGAAGTTGTTTTGTTCGAATCAATCTATATTATAGATAGTATATCGATAGTTACATCCGTTCTCTGCCGTCCTAAATTCAAAAGTCGTATCTGCATTCTAGACGAGTCACGTATCACTTATCAAGCTTAAAAAAAACAAGGTAAAACTGCATAAAAGATCGATCTCCTTCAATTTTGTTAAAGCTTACATATTTTATGAATTTTTTATGCACAATGCTCCACAAGCAACCATACCCTCCAAATAACTAGCCCCATATCCACACAAATGTTGTGAGGAGGTTGGCGTGTCTACGAGTTGTAAATGCCCGAAATCGGGCATGATCCTAAATGAAATAGAGAATAGGGAGCAGGTTGTCTGCGAAGTGGGACATATGTAACATCAGTGTATTATAAAAAACCTAGAAAAGATCTAAAATTTCGATGATAAAAATCTCGATATCTCCGAAACAGTAAGAGAACGACACCTTTTTCGGACAGCATTGTGTTCAACTTCAAAAAATACATGAAATATGTGAGAATTAACAAAATTGAAGGTGATCCACCTTTTATGCAGTTTTGTCAAAGTCATAAACGCCTTCACTATCGTTTATGTTTATGAACGTGTATTTCATACATGAAATTTCAAAATTCTCTTTCTTTTATCTGAATGTCAAGGCATTCGTTTATTTAGTTTTTTTCCTAATCAGAAATTACTTTAAAACTTCTTTACTTCAAACTATATTGCACACTACTGTATACGACTTTCATTAGCTGAAAAACTTTATGTAATTTTCACATGCTTTTTATTTGCTTTGCAAACCATTGTTATCGATAGTGCGATTAATTTAAAACCGAAGTAGTTATAAGGCCTTATTTACGTATTTACCGTTAGTTGAACTCTTATGTTTCATTTTTCACGTAACAGAAAGGGAAAGAAAAAATAATCGGGGATACTTTCACGCTCTGGATCCAATTGTAGATTGTTCATAGTGCTGATAGACAGCGGACAGATTTGCCAGAGCATGAAATGTGAGAATAGGAGGTTTCTGCGAACCTTTCAAATCTTTTAACGTCATACCTTTGTGTTTCTCACATTCTCCCCATACCTACTTGATTAAAGAATTTTCAGGTTCCAATATTGTTAAGTTATCAACATAAGAGAAGTTATTAAAGAACGTTAGTGCCATTTTTAAAATGTATATACTATAAGACTCATAATTAAAGAAAAATAACAAAATTCAATGGATCTGAAATTGGTAACAGGGCAATTGTAGTTTTTTAATAAAAATATCTCGCTCCGAGAAACAAAAGTAAAACTCCTACTCTACTATTCTAGTGCCCTGAAAATATTATTGTATTATTTTAAAATTATAAAAGAAAATTGGCATTAGTCGTAGATTTATATTGTCCCTTACTGTTGTGTTTGATACTTACGTTTGCATTTTGCAGAGAATGATCGAATATACCATTCAACTTACACTAATAAATTGTTTTTGATTTTTGTGTTTAATTTCCATGCTAATTTTTTAGAAAGAGATATATCAGCACTATATATTAGAAGGTCAAGGGGAAGGAAGGTCTAGAGGCTTTGTTTATTTACAGTTTGCAAATGGCCAAATTCTGAGAGACAAGAATAAAACGACATGTACAGTCCAATTCATTTATGCCTTCATTTTTACTATCGCGGTTTCCCAGGACCATTTACTTTCGACGTGGATCAAAGGGAGTATATATTTTTCTTCATTTTGTCTTTTTTGCATTTTGTCTTGTTTTTTTGCCTACGGTGAATCATTGTCCTGTCTAGTTAGCCTCATGCGAACGCTTTTCCTTCACCTTCCCCAATTTCCGTTTGAATTGTTTCTTTTAGTGAAGGGTGGATAACACTGTTCACAAGTCGAGATATAAGAATTTACAACTTCTTGTTAGATAACTTCGTTTCGTCGAGTACTAAGGGGAAAAAATGGCACCAAATTACATAGGGCAAAATTTTGTTTTTGTAATATATTTGCAATAATTGATAATTTTTATATAATTACACTGTTTTTCAATAATTAATTAAAACTAAAATCTAATTTCTACTCATTGAGAAATCTGGAAATCTTAAAATCATGAATGTGGCAATCTCAATCGAATTCGTATAGAGAGTGCTAAGATATCTTTGAGATTTCTGGAAGTGTCCAGATTTCCAAAACTTCTCGAGATCGGGACTCTTGAGGAGAAATCAGCCTCGGCTAAGCTCGGCGGTCATCGGATGGAGTCGGCCGTTCGTTCGATTCACCGAGGCAGCGTGGGCATCACAACGTGTGAATGTGCGAATGCTTCATGGTGTGAATGCTCCACACTTAGCGAAAGATTTTATTGATTTCTGAGAGTTCCGAAAGTTCCAAGAGTTCCTCAAAGAGTTCTTTTAAGATTTCCAGCGCAATGAAAAATGAGAAGGCAACCAACCAAATCCCCTTCCTTCTTTTTTAAAATTTATTTATTTATTTTTAAATTATTAATATGAAATGGATTTTAAAAAAAATTATGAATAATATTCTCTAAAGTTTCGGTACACATGCATATGTAACTTGTCTCCTTTTTTCCAAAAATTTTATTTTTTTTATTTTTAATGACATTTTTCACGAATGAAACAAAAACTACACGTCCTATAAAGCAGTGATTATTAACAAATTTGTTCATCTTTTTTGGGATCAAAATTTTTGTGTATTCATTTTTTTCTTATCTTGCACAGTTTAAACACAAAATAGAATTTTGGATTTTTTATGTTTTTTTCCAATTTTTGATCGAATTTTTAAATGCTATAAATGCTACAACTCTGGTAATTTTCTTTGTATTAATAAAAGTTAATAAAATAAATTTTTTAGCTTTCGGGGTAATACACTTCTTTTAGGGCCTAAAAAATGTGCCAAAGATCGATTTCATTGACTTACGGATTTTAATTTATATTATACTTGTTTGACGATGGTCGGAAAAAAGTTCGACCATCTCAGCCAAGACAAGGCTCCCCTTGAGACAATTAAACGCCGTTTTACCTGTAGTGGCCATAATATTAAGACGAAGGCCTATGCCTTGAATCAGTTTTGAGACGCAGCCAGAAATCGATGTCTTGGAGACGAACTCAAGGAATAACCAAGTCGAACTCAAGTCGAACCATTTTTACTTGGGTGCCGTTTTAATTTTGAAAACGATGTTTATTTTTCTGAAAAATCTTGAATTTTGTTATAAATAATTTTTTACAAACAATTACTAAAAATAAATAAAAACAGATTGTTATATTTGTTTAGGGAAAATCGAATAAAATCACATAAACAATTTATCGTCCAATTTTTTCCACGAACAATGGTATTCGAGTTCTGCATTTTAAAAAAATCGAAAAATCCGGAAAATTCCAAATGTGCGAAAGCGATATGGATTCGAAAGTATAGTTCGCAAGTATAATTACCGTTGCATATCTTTTATCCATTAACGTATGGTTCAAACGAATTCTTGCTAAAAACATTAAATTTCTTGTCAATAACATTTTTACAATAACAAAATGACGAAAAATGACTTTTGCACAGACTTTTTATTTTATATCGACATTTAACTTGACCTGGCGAAGGCATGATTAATATGATACATTAGCCTTTCAATTATTCTGAAAAAATTATCTTAATTATGCAATTCATAAGTTTTTTATATCTGCAGTTAATACGACCAGAATAATAACATTTCGTATTCTTATCGTTACTTCTTATATTAGATCATGTTTTTGCACGTGTAAACATAAAGTACAACACTGTTAAAAATGTTTGAAATTCTAACATACATTTATTATACATTAAATATACATTTTTATGTTAAATTTAAAACCTTTTTCTACGAAATCGCCATTAAGAGACTATGTATATTAAATTTCATATATCGCATATTGATCATTAATTAAAAAAGGCAGATATTGGCCCTTCACACAAACTAAACGAATTTTGGCAGTTATTTTCAATTATATATAATATATCATAAAATTTTTTCCTAGATAAACATAAATATCACCGGCTCTTAAGTGAAAAAGTTCAAACAAGAAAATAAGCACGAAATCGAACCCACAAGCACTTGTACTCCCGTTAAAATTGTAACGATCACAGTGAATTTTAGAAAAAATTACACCCATACGTTGCATTTTGATTATAAATAAGTAATTGGTCGACGAATTTAAGGTCATTATTTTTTTCTTGATATTTGACAAGATCTGATGGCATAAAAGCACTTAGTGTTTAATATCGTTTTCGAAATCTGCACATAAAAAGTATTGGAGGGAACCTCTTATTTTAAATGAAATGATAGCTATCGCCAGGACTATGATTGTTATAAATAATAATAAAAGAGTTTCATTTTCTTAAATGAGTAATGATCGATTTAACGAGTGTAAGGCTTGCTGCCCATGCGAAGTGAAACAAGGTATAACAAAAAAACATCGTGAAAAAAAAACACCTTGAAAAGCGAAGCTTATTATCCGATTTTGTCAACAGTAAGTGCAATTTTAGTGCAAACGACCTTGAATCCTGAAATGTCAAATTAACTCGATGGTTTATGGGCGTTTCTACGGAAAATGTCATTTTTCTGTCACCGTGATATTATAGGCAATCTTACACCTGAAATATAAGTTATTTCGCACAACAATGTACAGTAGACTCCCTGAAATATAGGAACAAGGGCTTACAGCCAATACGAGGGGAGGGTATGTATGACTTATAGGTAGTTTTCAAGTAACGTCTTATATATTATCGGAGAGCGACAAAAGAGAAAAAATATTAACCAACAGTGTTTCCTAAGTTTTATTATTTTTTATGCTTTTTTCATACATATATATGTTCCGCTGCATAGGTTCACGTGGAAGGGTAGTTTCGGGGAAAATTATAATGAGAGAAAAATTTGCAAGTTTCATGTTATCCGTGTTGTCGCGGATATACTGTCCACGAGTCTTTCCACTGTTTTTAGTAGGAAAGATGTGAGGCTAATGGGTCGTAAATCCTTGGGTGAAGTATAATCGGTCCTGCCAGCCTTCGGAATAAAGACTACTCACGCACCCCTCCATGCTGCCGGAACATAACGCAACGTCAGACTAGCCCTAGAAAGTCTCACCAAGGGCCCAATGATGATCTCAACAGCTCTCTGTAAGAGGACTGGGTATATACCATCCGGGCCGGGAGACTTGTAAGGACTGAAGGATTTCTGGGCCCACCTGACCCTGGCTGGGGTCACAATCTCGTTGGCTAGCCGTCGTTTCGGGCCCAATTCGGCCACAGGCAGCTTTGATAGCCTAAGAGGTGCCTTCCCCCATCTCCCAACTTTTTGAAGCTCGGAAAATGTGCGTTGATCAGGTGAGCCAAGGTATCCCCGTCAGACTCTGAGTATCCCCCGCCGGGCAAATTTAGAGTCCCGAGAATAGCATCCAGATTTCGAGAAAGCAGCTTATCCAGTCCGGCCGCCTCTGCTCCCTTCTCGATATCAGTGCAAAAGTTGATCCTGCTTTCATGCTTTGCCTTGCGTATTGCACTCCTATACTCATCCCTCTTCGATGTAAATGAAGTCCACAGTTTCTTCGTTTTACCAGAACTGGCACTTCTGAACCTCTCTCTGGTTTGCCTGCCAAGTTCTTCGAGTTTCGAGTTTCAACCGTGTGTCTCTCCAGCCTTTCGGATTTTCGAAGGCCGACAATTACTTTTATAAGTGGATTTGATGGCTTCCGTGAAAAACTCGGATGCCATCTCCAGGGTATCCACGTATCTAATTGACCTGGGCATAACTGAGAGTGCACTTCTTAGTTCTGTGGAAAATTGACCCCAGTCCGTCCTGCTTGGATTTCTGAACCATTTAGGGCCGGTCGGTACAGCAGTTTCCAACACGAACTCTATCAGTGAGTGATCTGAGAGAGTGAATTCATCTGAGACTCTCCACTCAGATGAACCCTGCCGGTATATAGAACTGCCGGTACAGAGAGTGATGTCAATGACTTCCTCCCTGACCGAATTACGAAACGACGGGGTGTTCCCCGTATTAAGAATAACTAAATTGGCAGTAATGAGGTATTCCAATAGGTCCTTACCTCTCGAGTTGACGCCCGTGCTACCCCACAGGGTATGGTGCTTCCTATTCCTTCAAGATCCGTGACTATCACCATCAGGTCTTTGGAACATAGCTCAAGCAGGGGGACAGCGTTGACTCCCTGTGCCTGCATGCATGCCCTTGGGTTTAGAATTCCTTACAGAAGGCTTCCACACTCGTTCGTGCGCAAGGGCCAGTTGAACATAAATCCGGCGCTGCTTGAAACACACTTTTCTATGCTCACGGAAATTAAGCAGTACATTAGGGCGAAGAATTTTGCCACGGATAAAGCTAATATGGCTGGGCGAGATAAAGTTATGTGCAAAATAAGGCTAAAATGTCCACTACAAAAATTTAACGAAAATGTCCACTCCAGTGCCAGCAGCTGTGAAAATTGGGTGCATCAAGACAGGATTAAATTTTTGGCTGATTTTGCTGTATTTCGGTGATTAAAAACGTCCCTGCAAGGAAACTTATGTGTCTCAAAAATCATGTGCATTTCGTGAAAATCAACGTCAAAATATGTATATAAATGGATTTTTATCAAAAATTACAGATCAACAGAAAAATTTTATTTTACAAAAAAAAATTATAACAAATCGAATTAGAGAAGAGTTCAAAAAAATACTTCTAATTTTTCATGAAAGTATTAAATTAAAAATAGAAGTTTAATGATAGAAAAAAATATTTGATGGAATTTTTAACCAACTTCCAATATCAAAATTAAATTTAACGTTAAATATCATATAATTTTCTCACTTTATTTAAAGTACATTTTTCGTGATGCATCCTGATATAATTTTCAATAAACATTATGTAAGTAGTATCAGAGAGATACATGAATATTATTTTTTTATTTCGTCTTATCTTACGGAGTGGAGGTGTGAGGGTGGAAGGGAAGTGAGGAGGTAAATAGGATAGGACAGAAAGAACGAGTTTAGGGATTATAACAGGGAGTAGAGCGTGGTAATATGAGAAGAAATGTTTGAAAGAGGGGGGAAGTAATCTCGTTAGGGAGTGTTGTTGGTAGAAGGAGACCAGACCTAGTGGTGCAGAGATGGAGGTGGAAAGGGAAAGGTATTTTAGAACAAATGGATTGCAGATCGATTAAGTTAGAAGGTTGCACGAGGAGGAAAGAAAGGTATATGAGTTGGTTCAAAAGAATGGCATGGAGAAAAAGAAGGCAGAAGGGGAGGAGAGAATACGAAAGTCAACGTTCAACAGGAGCTATGTTTGGATTATTTCAAAGGAGAAAGCGCAATATTTGTGTGAGAAAGAAGTGCATGGAAGTCAGGAACTTATAGCGAGAGGGGGGGGGGGGTTGGGTATAATAAAGAAGAAGAGAAGGAAGGAGGTAGAGAAAGGGAGAAGGAACTATTGTAAATAGGACAGGCAGTAAGAAAACTGTAAATATTGTAAATAGTAGTTAAGTATTAGGTGTTAGCCGCGGAGGCAGAGGCTGGAAATGCGAGGCATAGGAAAAAACAGCGATATGCGTGCGAGGCGAGGTGCAGCGAGGAAGGTTAGGTTATAGAAGTGAGCGGATTAGTTATAACGTGTGGATGGATGTTAATTTGTAAGAAATAGTTGTAAGAAAATTCTGTAAAAGAATGGCAGTGTAAGCATGTCAATTTTTTGAGGCCATCAGGCCGAATAAATAAAGTTGGATTGTAGTCAGGAGAGAGCCTTACCTCTTTGATAATTTAATTGAATTCAAATAATATTCAGCTTTCTTGAATAATCGAAGTGGAAATTCAGAAAAGTATACATTTTGGACATTTAGAAGAACAACATTTTTACAGAGACACGGCTTTATCAAGAATAATTTTTTTAAAGTCCTGAGTAGTTTTTGAAGTCATGTAACTCAAGCAAATTAAAGTATAGAGTACTGTCGATAATCATCTAAACTCTTATTATTTGAGATGTTGCTAAAACGTCCTAATTTTTTAACTATAGACACACAATTTTTTTCCTTACATTAAAACATAAGGGTAATAAAATTTTGCGTCTAATAAGCTCAAGCTGAAGACAAAATGTTAATTTTATAAAAAATATTGCAAAGAAACATCAAATTTCGATGTTTTCAATAAATTACAATAACTCTGGAAACAGATAACATTTTTTTAAAGTTGTTGACCAGTTTCAAAATTAATTTTCCATAGTATTTTGTTAATTTATCAGGATGCTTCAAATTTTTTCTGTAGATCATATTTTATGGTCAAACTTGGTGAAAAAAAATGATGATAATGATAAATTGTATTTACTGAGTTTCAAAACTTTGCGGTATTTTTTGCGCCAACTTTGAACCTAGGGTTCGACCTAGTACATTTTTTTTCAATATCTTTACAATATCTAAGGATATTATGGAAACTTATTTTTAAATTGAGCACAAGAACTTCAAAAAATATTCATTCTTTCCAGAGTTCTTCGTCTTTTTTTAGTAGCATCGAAATCTAATTTTTTTAAAAATCTTTTTATGAAATTGACATTTTGCCTGCAATTTGGGCTTATTCAAAGTTGAATTTTAATAACTTTAACAGTATCATCAGGAAAACATTCTCATGCTAATATCATAAAAATTATGATACTTCAGCAACAGCTCAAAAATAGGCGTGTAGATAATTTCTGCCCGTAGCGTAACTATGGAATGTTTGAACAAAATAATCGAAGTTTTAAATTTGGACCAGGGGACAAACCACCGCAAGGCAGCGTGTAGTTTAAAAAATATAAAATATAATATTTCAAGCACAATAATAAGGAACAAGAGATTCGACGTTCACTATAAATAACTCATTTATGTATAATTCAAGTTTCTAGGTGACCCTTTTGTTAGTAGATTTAAAATAGAATTATTTTATACAGGGAATGTGCCGGTCAGTTACTTGATGACATCTCAAGTAACGTGAATCATAAAATTCCATTACAAAAAGGAACAGACTTTACTGATCCAGAATTACATAAAAAGGATTAAAAGAAAGATAAAGATTCGAAACGTCGACGTCAAACTGGTGATAAAAAAAACAATACCTAAAATAACTTTGAGTGAAAAACAACGCCATAGAAAAATATGGAGACTTTAAAAAAGAAGATACCGAGCAATGTTCAAAATTGAAAACTCACCGGACCCTGAAAAACCTGTAAATGCAGGAAAAAGCAATCGAAAAATAACAAAATTTTTCAAGATTTGAAAATGCTATTGAAAAAGACAGTGATAAAAGCTGATAAAAGGAAACGTTGGTTCTTCAGAATGCGAGAAATAGGTACTCCCTTATCTTTTAAGAAATCGTTACAAGATATGATGTGCAAGGGACCAAAATTAATAGAAAAAAGACTTGCCTTAACAGAAACCATATTTTCTAGTCTGCGAAATAAAGACCCAAAAACTCTAAAAGCTTTTTTCACTAATGCAGAACAAGCTGTTTTCAAGATAAATAAAATTATAAAGGAGGCTAAATCTGCAATTGGTGGAACAGCAGTTCCTCAACCAAGAAATTCCTATTTTCAAGGTTAAAATAGATATCTACAACGATGTGAGGTTGAAAATAGCGTTCTTGTTTTTCTAGAACGAGATGATAATACCATTATACCTCCTAGTGAAAAAGACATCATCGTCAAAAAAAATTCGTAAGCTACAAAAGATTTCTTGTTGAACATATTTCAGTTTTATACACGAAGTATGTAAATAAGGGTCATCCAAAGATAAGTGGGTCTTCCTCTTTTTGACTAAAACCATTTTGGGTTGTGAAAATACCAATAACAGCTAGAGATACATGCTGTGATTTTAAAAAGAAGAAATGTATGTATAGGGAATGCTCAGTTTGTCGGGGTAAAACTGTGAATATCATTGAAGCAGCAAGAAAAATTCCTGTAAAATATTTTAAATGAGATACACAAAAGGTATATCGCGCTTGAGCGAAGGGTAAAATTTATAACGTAAACGTTAATAAAAAATTGTAAATAGATTATTTCTGGGTGAATTAGTTGGTAATCTAAACAGAAAAGCGTCAGCATTTTTATGTCATGCTTACAATACCCAACATCAAAGAACTTTTATTATTACTGTCATAAATTGATCTCTTATTATCTTTTATTATTAATCACCATGATCAATTATTATCAATTATTATTGTCTTAAACATTTACTATTTATATTCTGAATCATATTATACATTCTATGTGAAATTCTAAGAAATATCAAGTAATACCAATGTGAATCATGTAAATGCGCGATCATTGACGTCATAAACAGTCAAAAGGAAGCAAGCCCCACGAAGGAACACGCGAGGCCCAACTACTATGGCCCAATTGGTGAAAAGACCATAAACGTCATAGTGATATGTGTTCTTTGACCACTTCGCAAGAGAATGCATTGCAAAGAACGGCGCGTGGCCTCCCACCTAGGCAATATTCCAAGATCTGGGTCA
This sequence comes from Belonocnema kinseyi, assembly GCF_010883055.1. Lineage (NCBI taxonomy): Eukaryota > Metazoa > Arthropoda > Insecta > Hymenoptera > Cynipidae > Belonocnema > Belonocnema kinseyi. Next base: position 84,592,276 of record NC_046666.1, on the reverse strand, counting down.
TCATGCCATAGATCAATGTCAGAAAATGGTGCACCAAGAGACTATTTTCCCTCCCCTAATCAGATTTCTGCCTATAGATACCCACATCTTAAAGGTTTAAGACAAGTTTATTTCTACCATCGAATCGCTGCCCAAGGACTCTCCGGAACTGTTAAAACAACGTTCAGAATCAAGTTAAATCAAGTAAAATCAGTGAAATATCAATCATCTGATAAAAGTTTCTTTCCACCATCGAATCGCTGCCCAACAACTCTCCGGAAATTTTAAAAAACAACGTGTAGAATCAAGAGAAATCAGTGAAATATCAATTACCTGATAAAAATAACTTTAACATCAGTTTCAACTTAAACTATGTGAGCCCTTTAACAAGCAAGAAAACCCTCCTAAGAAGACACAGCACCAACCTATTGTGCCATTATTCAATAGCGAAGGAACGGAGATCGACCAACTCTATCAACCGAGTGCCTGACTAGAATTCTCGAGTTTCTACAAAAGGCCTTATTCCAAGCGGCAATAAATTAAAATCTTTAGTAAGTTTTCACAATACTATCGCTACACTGAGAAACTTTTTACTGGAAAAATGACTAAATTAGGTTACAATCGAGGGACCAAGGCGACAATTCGTATATTTTAATACAATAATCGTAAGCTATGCTAGTTTTATATGAACGTTGGACCGAGTGCAGCCGAGCGTAAACGATGTCAGCCGACCAAGGCTCTACTGAAATTCCTTAAATTTATCAATGATTTGATTTGGGTTGATGCAAAGATCCTTATTACAATAAATTAGGATAATTCGAAAAGTTACAATTGAAAAACAAATTTTCCACAGAGAGCAAAAAATAATTTTTCAACCTCGATATTAGGATATTTGATTACGTTAAGATATAGTACTTAGAATCTTAAAAATGCCATCACTACATCCCATTATAAATAAGTCTGCATTTACGTCGTATGCTCATGTAAAGGATGTGTATCGTGACCTTCAACGCGACGCGACGCATGTTGGGTTTATTTTTCTTCTTCTGCTAATCTGCTTGCACCAATTCTAAGTCGGTTACTAAATGAGTGCGCCGGTCTCTCTCGACGTTACTATAGTCCTTTCCAAATATTGCAATCTTCTGTAGAAATAAATGTAACATTAAAAAAATTTTTGCAATGAATTTTTTAGTTCGGCATGTAGTTACTAGTTACTACTCGGAGTAGTAAACATTACAAAAGTTCCGCTATGTCCCTCCATTGCAAAATGAAAATAGTAAAATCTAGTCTGATTTTTAGCAAATATTACAGCAAAAGGTTTCTCCGTGTATGTTTTATTTCTTTCCCAATAATATTTTAAACAATTCGTGACTATAGTCTTTTCCTTATTTTTAAAAGGTGAACACTAAGACGAAGTTATTCATAATATCTTGGCAGTTCCATGATGCACATATCCACTTAAATATACACAAAACTAACAAATATCACTCATGTAAACTTGATATTAAGCAATTATATTATTATATCTTAACCATTTTTAAATCAATAATTCGATTATCTCAACCTTTCGTTTTGCTTGTTCCTTACTCCATGTTTTCTACTTTTTTTTTTGCAAATTTAGAATGAAAGAATCTGCACGCTTCGCGGGCACATTCTCATGGCGCGGCTCGCTTCGCTCGCAAGTTTTAGCGCCCCTAGGGCGCGCGACAGTTACCTCTCGCGCTTCGCGTCCGATAATGGCTTACCTCGCGCTTCGCGTTCAGATATTTATTCTTTGCATTTAGAATGCTTGAAAAAAACTTTATCAAAAAGACCTCTTTTAGATGGCAGTATTTATATGAGTCTTCATATTCTGAATTGTCTACTTAATTAAATATAGTTCAAGATTAAGTTTCTCAAAGCTCTGTAGGCTTTGAGGTACACATTCTCATCGTGACACTCGCGCTGCGCGCTCGATTTCCGACATACATTGTTGAACAGATTTTGTTGAATTTTTATTCTCGTAACTTTCGTCGTTTTTTCAAACATTTATATTTTTTTTTCAATTTTATATTTCGCGAATAAAGCAAAAAGTACGCGTTCTATCAAAAAGTAATTCTAAACGAAATTGCAGATCTTTTTTGGAAGAACAATTTTTGTTAATTCATCTTTTCTCGTATCCTACATAGTTAGTCCACAAAATGGAATTTTTTATTTTTGATTATTTTTTGTGCAATCAAAATGTGAATTTTTGATTTTTGAAGAAAATCCAAAAATTTGTTATTATACTCTTGTAGAGGTTTCAAAAAGAAATGTTTTTCTTTTTTTAATTTTTTTCATATCGTGCGTTTTTTGGCTTCAAATTTTGATTTTCAGTTGATTAAAAAATTTTGAAAACGCTATAACTCTGATAATTTTCTTTTGATCAAAAAAAGACATGAGGATAAATTGTTTGTTCTTTTTGATACTATAAATATCTGTACATTGAATTTTTAAATTTAAAAAAAGTGGACTCAAAAATTTTCAAAATGCGCTCACTTTTTGAATTTTTATCAAAAATGGTTGGTTCACGCACTCGTTCTTTCTTCTAGAACCAAAAAAAATTTTGCCAAAGATGGATTTGATTCGTTCATTTTTACGAGAGTTATCGTGTTTACGGATGGACGGCCGGACGGACAGACAGACAGACAGAGGCCATCGTAAAAATCAGATTTTTGGATTCAGGGTGTCTCGAAACGTTAAGATCCGTTGAAAAACTGTAATGTCAAATTTCCGACAATTCTAATACTTTCTCAATCATAAATGGTGAGAATGTAAAAACATGAATTTATGGAACATCGAAGAAAAAAAGTTTTCAACAAGTAATTTGTTAATAAAATTTTTTTTTGTGTATTATATAATATTGGAATATCTTCAACTAATGCTATTTTATGTAACTTAAGCTTTTTTAACTATTTTTCTGTTATTGCGGAGCACCGGGAATGTCAAATAGAAAAAAGGTCATTTTTTCGTCATATTTGAAGAAAGAAACTTATTGAATTTTGAAATAGACTTCAGCAGTTCTCAACATTAAATAATTCATATATAGAGCCTTTAAATTTCTTCACTATTATTCAATAATTCCATTTTCTATTTTTGTATACTATTTTATGTAAATAATACCAGTGGAAAGGATTAAAATAGTCATTTAAGTATTAGCTTTAATACGAAAAGTGAGATGTTATTCTGGTTTCATACATTAGACATTTAATTATTTAGGTTATGATGTTCATGTGTTAAGAGACGAGGAAGACCTGAATTTGCGTCTATCGATACAACATACAAATTGTTGAAAATGTCGATACCAACATACCTCATATTGATTGAAGATGGTAATTGCCAAAGTGAAACAGTCGCTATGTACCTCTTGGTAAACGAAGATAAAGACAGTTTGAGATGGTTCTTAGAATCTTTAGAAAATATGAATCCAAGCTCTGAGAAAACAAAATGCATAATAACTGATAAAGACTTGTCCGAAAGGTCTGTTATGAGAGAAATCTTGCCCAATTCCTCCCTAATAATATGGAAGTGACGTGCCAAAAAATGGGAATCACCCAGTCACAAAGGAATACTTGCTTGGAATTCTTCCAAAGGATGTTGTATGCTGAATCTATCGAATTTGATGAGGTTGAAAGAGAATTAGAAGATTATGCACCAAAAGCAGTGTTAGAATATTACCAAAGAAATTGGAAGAACATTAGAGATGAGTGGAATGTTAACGAAAACTTTGTCCAATCTAATTTCCTTAACAATACGAATAATCGTCTAGAATGTGTCAATCCCAAATTGTAGTCGGTAATATCGAAAAATAGGACGTTGCGAAGTTTTCTAGACGGGTTCCTTACCATCATCAATTCCCTTGCATAGAACAGAAGCCATCAGACTATAAATTCTTCAAAAAAACGTCGGGCTTGAGATATCCTCCTGAGAGTGACGAATATACTATAAGTACAGCGAATATCTGACGAAAGAAGCCACAATTCATGTTTTAAAGCAATTGGAAGCCTCAAATTTTATAGTATCTGCACGACCTCAAAATCAGACCTATAATATAGAAGGATGCTCCTGTCTGAAAGTTACGGATATTGATTGCTCCTGTTTATTCAGGATCGCAATGTGTTTGCCCAGCAAACATAGTTTTGCTGTGAGAAAGTTTTTGGATCTCCCGCAGTTTGATGAAAATTTAGTTCGTAAACGGTGGACTCTGGGATATTTAAAGAAGACTCATCCAGTGTTTAAAAGCTCCACGATTGAAAGTAATAATCATCCACTCTACGTGACAACACAGCGAGATGTGTACCCTTTAACCTATGCACAAAAATGAAAAAAAGCACACATAAAATCTGATGAGTCTGGGAATCTTTGCGCACTGAGGACAGGCGTAGCTTATCAGAAATGATTAAAAATGCTTGACACTTTAAATATGTACTGGAAAAATGGAATTGAAGTCGCGATTATTCCTCTAGAGACAGAATTAATAAGTTTAATGAATTACACAGTAAATACCTGAATTTGTATCTTTCTCCGCTTCAATTTTTTCTAGCAAAATTAGTTTCTCTCAAATAAATAGAATCTTTGATGTAAAATTGATACAGTTGATATCTACGATCAAAAATTTGAATCTCAACTTCATTCAAATAATTGATTCATCACATTATTCTAGGCTGATATTAACTGTGCACGTTCCGATGAAATAAGGACTTTAAGCAACCAGATTCAACGAAACTCGGACTTTAAAAAAATTAAAGAAGCATCAGGTCGAGAAAAATGCATTCGACGCGACCAGGATAGTGTTTTAGAAAATGATAAAGAATTATATGATGGAATCCCAATGAGCAAAAGAAAAAAGGTATATAAATAATTTTTTCGCACGTGATACAAAATCATGCTTTGTTTTCTTTTTCTAATTTTAAATTAATTCTTTCTAGATGGCTATCAGCATTTCTGGAACTCTTTCCGTATGATCTATTAAAATGCCTGTTGCAACTAAGAATCGAAGTCAGGCCCAAAGGTAGAAATCTCACAGTAATAGAATTACCGAAGAACAAAAATAAACTTACTCTATACTATAAAAAGCACTTTACACGAAAGCAAGATTTTATTTTAAAACTCGTTGTAAAATACGCGTCAGCTGTTAAGAAAGATAAATTAATTGAGAGAGAAGAATTGGAATTAGGAGCCGAAAAAGTGCCACATTCTATTCTAGGTCAACAAATTGACATTAAGGTGATCAGATGTTTCTTGACGCGTGACGTTTACGATGCAGTTGTGCAACTTTAAGATCATTTAAAGGAAAAGGCTGTACGGAACTGCGACAGATGTAATGACAATATAGGAAACTTAGAGTCAATAGTATGCAAAGGGTGCCTTTTATGGAAACATTTTCTGTGCGTCAATCTGAAAAGTCAACCCAAAGTTAAAAATTGGTTTTGTCGAGACTGCCGTCGATCTATTGACAGATAAGACGTCTTTAGTATTAACGTTTCAAAATTTATTTATACGCTTCCTCAAATTTAGATGAACTTGACTTTAATTCATGTATAAATTATTGCTTAATTTAAGTTCATCTCTGAATTTTAACATACATTTAAATTTAAGATTAGACAATTTTATGTTTAACAAAATAGAAAATTGTGGTGATAAAATTGTTAAATAGTAGGATTACATTTATTGAATAAACTTTATTCGAAGTACATTTTTCAAAAGTACTTTAATATTCCTTCTCCCTGCATAAAATGAAAATTGCATTCCAAAATAAATGAGCTTAGTTAGTGTTTGTCAATTTTATTCGCAGTCGACAACAATTATGATTTTAAATTTATTGTTTATTATTAACGTGGCTTACTTTATTGCTAAGAATATTCTCTACGATTCTCAAATTAAACTTTGAGGTTATGCCTTGTCTTTTTAGAGATAAGAGAAAGATCAAGTAAATGTAAAAGGAAAGGTAGGACAGGAAACACTAAATAACCAATTTTCACTAAACAAGTACAAATTCAAGTGTATGATCAAATTAAACTCATATTCTCCTTCCAAATGATAGACTTTACTTTGAGGTTATGCCTCATGCACGTCACAAGAAAATAAGAAATGTACTAAGTCAAATACCGTACTCGATGCTGCTTTCCGACAGACCCTCCCCTCTGCCGTGCAACCAATCAGAGCAATCTACCGGATACGAACCTAGCGCCCGGTACCGGACGTCTATACACTTCCTTATGAATATGTAACAAAGATTGGGATGTAACATTTACTTAAAATAATAAATTGTTTCTTCAAAATGTCATATTTTTAAAATAATTTATTTCTTTATGCCGATTTTTTTTCTCTAATCTCAGATATTTTTGATATTTCAAAATATTCCGAAATATCCCGAAATTTTCAGAAATATTCTGACATATTCCTCAATTTTCCTTTGCGCTCGACGAGTTTTTAAAGATTCCAAATTATTTAAAATGATTCTAAAAAATGTCAAGAAATTACAAGAAAGTTAATACATTATTGTGTAATTACAAAATATGTTCAATTGTTTAAAAGGATTTTGATGCATTTCAAAATAATTTAACGCGATTTAACCATTCTTTTGAATTAAAAAAGATTAAAGTTTATTAATGAATTTCAAAAGATTTCAAGTAATTTCAAATAATTTTAAAAGATTTTAGAAGAATTTCAAAAAGTACAAGAACTCTTAAGAGATTGTATAGACTTTAAAATAATTTTTATGAGTTCAAGAGATTTTTAGTCATTTTGAGGGATTTTCTGGCATTTCAATCGATTTAATATAGTTTAAAATTTTTAGTAATTTTTCAAAAGTTCAGAAGAGTTTAAGGATCTTCACGTAACTTAAAAATATTTTTTATACATTTGAACAGATTTTGAGGAGTTTCAAGGGATTTAACAGGAGTTATTTGATTAAATTCTTTTTTTAAGTTCATGATCTAATTCCAAAGTTTTCGAATTATTTTAAAGAGTTCAAAATATTTTTAATGTGTTTAAGGGATTTTAAGTAATTTTTAAGAATTTTAAAGGAATTTCGGTAGAATTTAAATGAGTTTTAAGATTTTAAGGTCATTCTTAAATATGAATAATGTTCTTGAATTCTCTAAAGTCTGTTAAATCTTTTGAAATCCTCGGAAATTTGTGGAAATCCTTTAAAATCTATTAAATTTCTGAAAATATATATTGATTTTTTTTTAATCTTCTAAAATATCTTGAAATATTTCTGGATTAAGTTCAAATCTTGACTATCCACATAAAATGTACAATAATAATTTATAATATTTCTAAAATGTAAAATCTTAGTAAATGTATTATTATGAACGTAGCAATATTTTTCACAGAATGGGTCACAAAATTTTGCAGATGGCCTTGCACAGCTGTAGGTTATATTTCAGATTTTTTTTTGCATACTTCAACCCAGGCTAGCCGAGAGACTTTAGGCGTTAGGAACGCGAAACTCATAGGGTTCGAACCTCCTCGGTGAATAAAAACTTTCATCGCGTGCGATTATAAATGGTGTAGTGATTGTGTAATAGTAAATAATTGTGGCCTTAAAACTGCGAACAAATATTGGAGTATGATGGTAATAATATAATAATACAGAATATTAATTTTTTTCGAGGCGAAAAATCGATTATCATTTTATAGAACTGTTCATTATAGTTCCGTGACTAGTTCAACGCAATGTAAAACAAAGGCGATTTTAACTTTTATTAAACTACCCAGCGTATCCTCTACTATAAGATAAGTCCTATAAATTTTAATGGATATCTTTTTCCGTTTGCAAAATGACTTGAAACATTACGCAAGTGTCAGTATGCCTTGTTTTTGCTTCATTTTGTTAATTTTTCATCAAATAATTTTATTCTGTACAGGAAGGTAAAGTGTGGAGCAATAAATCAGAAACAAAAACTAAGCCTCTATTTTAACGCCCCAAATAGAAGATTCGGAAATTCGTGACCATACGAGCGCTGAACTAGGGGCAAATATCGTACGGCAATATCCTCTATTTTACAACTTCAGCCTGTACAAATATTGGCGTGAAGAGTCTCAAAGTAGGGGTTATATCTTGACTCTGGTAGTTTGGATTTATGTTATAAATGGGGTTTTGACGGTACTTCTGATCTCTCCACTTATAAGCAAAAGTTAGCTGACGGAAAAAAACTCTGATGCGAGCCATTTTTTTCTTTCCTTAAGGGGCCATCCATATACCACGTGGACATTTGGGGGAGGGGGGGAGGTATGGCAAAATTCCACGCTTGTCCACGAGGGGGTCCGGGGGTGGGTCGAGTTAGAATTAGAATCCACGTGGACACACATTTCCCTAAATCTGTGAAAAAATATACTGAAATGAGAGAAGGTATACTCTAGGTATACTCCAATTTTTATATTCTGCTCACGCACAATATAATTTTTATTTTTTTCACGACTTTTTCTTTCAAATTCAAATCATGTTTAAGCTCACGTTCCTAAGCTAATTCGAATTTTTTAGCCAATTCTTCGGTCCTTTTGGACTTTTTATAGACCGGAAGCTAGCGACAATTCTATGGATGTCATTTTAGTACTCACTAAAACTTCAGATTCTTTTGTTTTCATAGTCAACAGCTCGAAATTCGTTGACTGGCTAACAGCTGTTGGTGTATTTTGTAACAATTGATCGTTAAACTCGTCAAAAATTCGAGTGAAAAAACGTCATTTTAATACTCTTGAAACCCATTGAGTATCATTGTTTAGGTGCAAAAACTAACAAAGAATTTGACTGGCAGCTCCCGAGTTCTACTAAACTTAACTGGGAAACTGTCAAACATGTCAAAAATTCGAGTGAAAAAACGTCATTTTAGTACTCTTCAAACCCATTGAGGATGATTGTTTTGGTGCAAACAACTAACAAAGAATTTGACTGGCAGCTCCCGAGTGGTGCTAAAGTTAACTGGGAAACTGTAAAACATGTCAAAAATTCGAGTGAACAAACGTAATTTTAGTACTCTTCAAATGCACAGGGAATGATAATTTGGATGCTAAAAACTAACAAATAATTTGACTGACAGCGCCCGAGTGGTGCTAGAGTTAACTGGGAAACTGTCAAACATGTCAAAAATTCGAGTGAAAAAACGTAATTTTAGTACTCTTCAAACGCGCGGGGAATGATAACTTGGATGCTAAAAACTAACAAATAATTTGACTGACAGCGCCCGAGTGGTGCTAGAGTTAACTGGGAAACTGTCAACCATGTCAAAAATCCAAGTGAAAAAACGTCATTTTTGTACTCTTTAAACGCATTGAGGATGATTGTTTTGGTGCAAACAACTAACAAAGAATTTGACTGGCAGCTCCCGAGTGGTGCTAAAGTTAACTGGGAAACTGTCAAACATGTCAAAAATTCGAGTAAAAAAACGTCATTTTAGTACTCTTCAAACCCATTGAGGATGATTGTTTTGATGCAAACAACTAACAAAGAATTTGACTGGCAGCTCCTGAACAGTGCCAAAGTTGACTGACATTTTAATCAGCAACTGGATGAAAGTTTTGCCCTTTTCATTAACTAAAATTTTAATCTATATGATACTTCTATAAAAATAATATGTATATAAAAAAAGAAACTACGAAAACCTCACTTTTTATGCAAATTCACAGCTCGCAACAATGGGTTTCAAGAGTACTAAAATCACGTTTCTTCACTTGAATTTTTGGCATGTTTGACAGCCTGTTAGTTAACTTTCGCACCACTAAGGAGCTGCCAGTCAAACTGCCAGTCAAATTTCAGTGATTTTGTTCGTGGATAGACATCCTACACATAAAACATATCATCTGAGCCTCTTGCGTTCGAAGTTGAAAATTGTGCTCAATTGTTTATACCCAAATTCCACCAGATTTTTACAGGCTGCAGATGTTGCTTGCTTTAAGCCATTGAAGTAACTTTGGCTGGAATTCGTTCGAAAATGGCGAGGAGAGCATCCTTCAGTTGCTTTAGCTATCGACAAATTTGCCCTAATTCTCAAGGATGCAGTCAACAAAATCGCTATCACGCAAGTGATTGCAATCAGCAAGTTTTTCTTTTTACATCTTTAAGGATATAGGTGGCGAAGGTTTAGTTCAAGAATTTGAGTCTGCCAATGACCAATCTGTCTATTCTGATCTGTTTTGGGTTCTTCACTCAATTTGGCAAGAGTATCAAGGAATATCTGGAACAAAATGGCAAAAGAACACATAAAATTGTCTGCAAAATCCAGGAAAATATACTGTAGTTGAAGATATTATTGTGGACATCATGAGCACTGTCGAAATAAACATTAATAACGTGGAATTTTTTAACATCTCAAATGATCCTGATATGTTCCAAACAGAGATGTGTTCCAAAAGCTAAAGCATCATATATCCTTTTGAATGCCAATTACACTGAATCACAAGAGAAAGAAAATTCTTCAAACGTCCCTGCTGTAATCTTAAAAGAAAATGTAAAAAAGAGATGTAAACTTAACTAAAAATCAGTCTAGTCCTTTAAACAAAAATGACTGTAATTTACGATTGGAAACCAAATTTTCAGATATAATGTTCGACACTCCTGCCAAACGTATCGAGTTAGCTTGTGAAGCTATTTCACCCAAAAATTTACAGGAAATTTCTTTAAATTGTGAAAAAGGGAACTATACAAGACTATTTGCGTTATCCTCTAACCCTAAAACGAAAAATGAAAACAAATGAAGGAGAAAATTATATATGCTTTAACACCTCAGGCATGGAGATATATGCAGAAGAAAGGAAAATTAAATCCAAAGAAGATGAAGCTAAAAGTAAGGAAGTTAAAAGGCAAGAAAGAAACCGACGAAAGGAAATTTCAGAATAAGCCAAAGAAGAAAAGTAATAATAAAATTAGAAACTAAAGGGACTAAAAACAATGAAAATAAATCTTGGAGTATTGAAAATATTACTGATTCTGCTAAAGGCGTTACCATAAAAAGAAATTTTAAAGCCAAAGAGAATAATAACAAAAACAATCATTTTTTGAATTGTACCGATGGTCCTACTGAGTTTTTTGAAGCAGTGAAAAAACGACGAGGACATCTACCTTAGATTTTGGACTAGAAAGATGCTGTTAATTTAGTCATTTACGCCAAAGTATTTGTTTGTAAATAAAAAATAAATTATAAAAAATGTTTGTCTGCGTCATTCACTTTTTAATTATACTAGAAAAGTTAAGTTTAATATGAATCCTTAACCATTCCCCTTGCATATACTAGGCAGTCTGATAAGTTCCTGAAAAATGAAACACGGAGACGTTTTTTTTGCCAAAGTCGGTTTTATTCTTCAACATACTCTCCTTTTAGGTCGATACAGCGAGTCCAACGATTTTCTAACTTTTTGATACCGTCCGAAAAGTACTCGATCGGAAGGTCTCCAAAATATGCCTCAGTTTCAGCTATGAGGTCCTCATGTGAGTAAAAACGCTTACCGGTGAGCCATCTCTTCAGGTTAGGGAACAAGTAATAGTCGCTGCGGGCCAGGTCTGGTGAATACGGTGGCTGAGGAACCAATTCGAAGCCGATTTCATGCAATTTTGCTTGTGCAACTAAGCATGAATGAACAGGCGCATTGTCTCGATGATAAAGCGGTTTTTTCTTCTTCAAATGCGGTCGTCTTTCGGCGATTTCGATTTGCAATCGGTCCAATAATGATGAATAGTATGCTCCGGTTATGGTTTTACCTTTTTCAAGATAGTCCACGAATATTATGCCATGTGCATCCCAAAATACGGAGGCCATAACCTTTTCGACCCATTGTTGTAGTAGTGGATCCAGGTTTCATCCATGGTTATGAATCGGCGCAAAGACTCGGTCGGCTTACGCAAAAATAATGCCAAATTCTGCTGGGAAGTTGTCACACGAATTCGTTTTTGGTCCACTGTGAGCAAACGCGGCATCCATCGCGCGCAGAACTTCTTCATGCCCAAAACTGAATGCACGATATTGCCCACACGTTCCAATGATATGCCTACAGCACTAGCTTCCTCTCTCATTTCACTTTGGGATCATTCAACATCATATCATGGATTTTTTCGACATTTTCTGGTGTAGTGACCTCTTTTGGGCGCCCAGATCGTTCAGCATCAACTGTG
>NC_046666.1:84568498-84580067 GCF_010883055.1 Belonocnema kinseyi | reverse complement strand
ATAGAGCTCCAAGGAGATTATGTTGAAAAATAAAAAAAAATTTACCCAAAAAAAATTGTTTTTATACTTCATTCTAAGGACTTATTGAACTACCCTCGTAAGGTACCACGAATTGGGTCAACCCCTGCCAAGAATTGCGGCTACCCTGCCAAGAATTGCATTTTTACACTTAGGTACCTTACCCTACATGGAAGCTAGGTTTATTCCTCAAAATTATCAAAATCTTAAACTTTAAATTAAAAATCTTTTGTGAAAGGATTTTTTTAATATTATTTTTTATCACAATCATTACAATAAATTTTGCACATAAAATGTTGTTCAAAAGTTGTTTACAATCTGAAACTTGCTAATTAGATTTTCTGAAAGTGTTGTCCATCTTCTAAGCCTTGACATGTCAGGAAATTATTACCATTTGATGAAAAAAGTATAGCTTATTTTTATATTTCTTCTGCATATTGCACAAATAAATGCCGGCCATACTTCATTAACTTAATATTGATAAAATTATATTCCTTTCATGAAAAGCTATCACTTTTTAGCGCAGGATATCGGTAAACATTTATCTTTCGCTCGAGTGGCATTTCACAGCATTAAAATAAAAATATTACATTTTAAATGCCATGGATGCGTAAAGGACATACTGAGTGAGATAGACACATTGCCAACTTTGAGTGCTTACTGCAACCATACAACACATTTTTTGGGAACGAAAAAAATAATGTTTTTTCAACTCCTTGAATTTAAGAGCGAATATTTTTGTTAAAGATATAAATAAACTAAAATAGTTTTTAAAATTAAAATTGGTAAAGCAAGTTTAAAAATGTCGTTTTTACATAAAATGAGATAACTATGTAATTCTTATTATTATTGCCTCGAAATTGAACTGCATGCTCTTGAAATTATTCAATCATGCTTTAAAAAAGGTATTGATTTTAAGGGGAAATGTGTTTCTTTTCAAAAGAATTGAAAGTAAATTTTTAAAGATTTTTTAATTCTATGTCCTTTTTTTTCCGTTTGAATGGCAGATATTTTAACAACAAACAATGTCGCTGGATCACCTAGACGCGTGGTGCCAGTTAAGGGTTAAAGTACTTTGTTACCCTATTATTTATTGAATAGAACGATTTATTGAGTGCAAAACTTGGATATTTTCATTTACTTATTTATTTATATTTTTTTACTCTAATATTTGCCGTTAAAATTTATTGTCAATTAAAAGCTGATCCATTATATACATTATTACTTATAATTTACAATCAAGAGTGAATTAAGAATGTAATATATTTTCCGCTCCGACTCATTCTTACAAAATTTCATTCATAGCCTTATTTAGGCTACATATTTTTGAACAATAAATTATTTCTTAATCGAGTGAATGGACTGAAAAAATTTATATATGTCTCTATTATGTTTGTCATAAAAATAAGAATTCGAGTATAATTTCTGCGATGCATGTTTATTGCTAATTAAAAAAGTTTCTTCGGAAGTAAATGGCTGCTAATTCTATAACGTACTTCGAGCTCTACCAGGTTTTTGTGAACGAATATTTACATTTACATGGTTTTTATGCCTTTCTCATTACGCTGGTTTACTTTCTTCATTGGAAAAGGACTTTTTATAGTCTATGAGCAACGCATCTATTAAGAGGATTTTCTACTGAGGTTTTATCGATAATACATGGTAACGAATCTATCTAACAACGTAGATTTATGCTTTAGCCCTACGGGCCATCTATCTCATTTTTATTTACTTCTTAAAACATGTAATAATAAATAATAATTAAACGACATGCTGCCTAATAACATTTTTAATAATAATTTAATAATTTTAATAACATTTTTAACTAATAACATTTTTCAAATGATCATGTGATTTCCCAATAAAATCATTTTTCTGCAGTTAAATGTAGTTTTATTTTGATAATTCGATTCATTAAATAATTATTATTAACACCTTATATGACTAGAAATGAACGCCTTTCAGTAAACGGGAGGATTGAATAGATATTCTATCGGTTTGTTTGGTATCCAAAGAATATAAAAGCATTTTATATTCGTGATTGTAAACTTTAGGAAAAGTATGCAGGTCAATCAACTATAGTCGGATTTAAGTATCAGGATATACAAATCATATTTATTGAGGCTGTTATGTAAAACCATAAGTACTTGCTAACGGAAATGTAAGCAGTTGCGAAAGTGAGTTTCTCGAAGTTTGAATGTTTCAGTTTTTCACCAAACGCTAATGCCTGAAATTTTATGTAAACATTTTCTATGACATCTTGATTAAGACTCGTAATTTCGCTGATCTTTTCGCATTTTTCGAAGCATGCCTTCGCAGTGTCGCCGTCATTGGATGTAGCAGATCCATTTTTTGGAACTCATTCTCTAAAAGATAATCTATACCCGATATGCAAAATGTACTCTAGGGTTCGAATCCTCGCATGTAGAGTTGGCAATCTGAATTAAAAAATACTAACATCTTCTGATTTGGATTTTACCTTTTTACGATCATTAATTTCGTTCAGACTTGGTTTGCTGACGCAACAAACAGACCAAGATGTTCTGTTGGTAATCAGTGCCCGCACTTTTCTATCGAACATTGTACCGCCTAATTTCTGATTGATTACAAATTTAAATTATTATTAAAAATCAAATTTCAATTATTGATTATTAATTAAATAAAAATTGATTACAAATTTAGTTCAACAATTGTTGAAATAAGATTCTTTGTGTTTTTATTAACATTTTTTAAAACAGTGAAAGTTATTTCGGAAGTTTCTTTGCGAATCCAAATCCTATTAGCCTGACAGCTTTTGTTGAACAATTATTTTTACTTTTCCAATATGCTGTTGATTTTTTACGAGTATAAGCCATACCTGCTCACTGAGGGGAATTTTCGTCGGTATTGCTCAATGCCAGATGGGATTTTAACACCACTACCGACCTCCACTCACTGCTAGAAAGTCGTCACGGTGGTTCGTGGCGCGTGCCACGTGACGTACATTCCAGAATTTAATACCGCAGATACATTTTAAATTAGGTGCTTTGGGGTGACTAATTTTAAATGTCATATTTTTTTATTTTAATGCTGCGAAATGTAACTCAAACGAAAGAGAAATGTTTACTGATAGCCTGCGCTAAATGAAATATATCTTTTTATGCCAGGATAATTATTTTATCAATATTAAGTTACTTAAGTATGACAGGCATTTATTTGTTCAAAATGCTCGAAAAAATATAACAATAAGACAATAATTTCCTGAGATGTCAATGCTATTAAGTTGGACAACATATTCAGCAAAACTAATCAGCGAGTTTAAAATTGTAACCAACATTTAATCAACTTTTTATGTGTAATATTTATTGTAATGATTGTAACAGAAACTTTTTTTACAAAGGATTTTTGATTTAAGGCTTAAGATTTTCAGAATTTTGCAGAATAAACCTAGCTTCAAAGAAACTGTTGGGTTTCAAGATTTATTTTCAACTTTCTTAAAACAACATATTAAGTATATTATTAATGAAATTCTAAGTTAGTTTATTTAATTTTTAAATCTGCCCCTCTAAGACATCTTCTGAGACATTACGTATTTACAGCACTGGATACTTCCCTTCCATTTCATAGAGCGAACACCAAACCAAGCCTTCAAATCTTAGCAGGGAAATAGGGTTGGAACTCGAATATGTAGTTAATGAGTTGATATCCCCACAGTAGACACGCCTGCTATACAGGAAGTTTGCCGGTTAAGGCTTACATATTTGCATTTTTCTAGCGATTAAAAAAAAAATCTAGAAAGAGCTGCCAACGACACGTGCCAGTGTGAATAATTGGTGCTTTGGCGTTTCACGTATTACAAGACATCTACCGGCATTTACCTGTTAACTTTCAATTGTAATATTTTTGCTATTGTGAGCTATTAGTATAATAATCAGGTTTTATTTTTTTTAATGTTCAGATATTTTCTAAAAGGAAATTATTGATGTGCAAGAAACATTTATTAATTGCATGGGCTATAGATACAATATAAATACATGGAGGAAAGGTTACTATAATTTTTGTTCTAACTGAATAACATTAATTTTTTATTATTTCAAAAATCAAAATCTACATTCTTTTTTGAAAATTTGGATTAGTCAAATTTAAAATAATTTTAACTAAAATTTTAGTCTTTCCTCAAATGCCGGAAATTTTTGCGATATTTCTTTTTCAAATATTTAGTTTTCACGAATCTTGAAATGTTTCAGTATTAAAAATAATCCACATATGTGAGGTATTTTATATAGATAGTATGTTGCATTTTCACACGTCAACAAATCATGGCATAAGATATTTTAGAGTAAAGAAAAAGACATTAATGAACCCTCTTAGGTGACAAGTATTAAGTAGAGTAGCCATTAATAGGTAACCCACGGAGTGTCTTTGCAAGAAAAGATAATACGATTTTTTCGTTTGGTTTACTATCTCACAGTAAAGACTCATAAATCTTAATCATTATACCTCAACTTTGAAACGCAGTATGCGTTCATCTCACGCAACTTTTCTTCCGTACAGAACTGACAAATAATTGCAGAAAAACAGCTTTAACTTTTCAATTATCACGATCTACTTATTACCCCAAAGTGAAACTATGACTCAAATATGGTAATTAATAAAGGCGCAAATGATACGCCTTGCGTTAGCCTCCATAAATTAACTTACACTGTGAAATAAATCTGCTGAGATATTGTTCTGGTTTTTATAGTGTTTTGTAAAAAATATACTAGACATTGAACACAGAGGCTCTCAAATTTTAAAGGCATTTTCTTGCAATTATGTATATTACTCTTCGCCTTAAAGTAAGGAAGAAAGACTTCCAACTGAGTGATTTACGCAAAACTACGTGAAACATAAAATTTAACACTTATAGTTTTTACACTTTCACAAACAATTTTTTTCTATGCAATAAACATATAAATAAGTGCCACTCAATTAAAACGAAAGATATGTCACCTAACAAACAAATTTGATTTTAGCAGGTTATTCATATATTTGCTTTTTATTATTGTTAAATACATCGACTATCAAGGGGATATATCTAGTTATTACTTTTACGTTTATAAAGTAGTAATTTAAAATTAATAATTATATTTTATACAAAAAAACCATCTTCCTATATGTGAATAAGTATTGGAAAGTTTCCACAGTATTTCTGGTAGCACATGTCGTCCAACAGAATATCTACTAAATTATTGCATAAAACATGTTATAATTACTAAATAACTATAAATTTATTATATTCGCGTATTTTAGAAAAGTTATTTTCTAGAAAGTTGAGAGGGAAGGTGAAAGATAAAAGATTGAAACATGGAAGGTGTAGATAGTGTGACTAGAAAGGAGGTTAATAAAGAAATTCAGAAGTTAAAAAGGAACAAGGCCACATAAGAGGATAGGATAAAGAATGAAATGTTAAAATTTGGCCGAAGTAGGGTTAGAAAAGAGATTTAGGAAGTATGTAATAGAGTATGGAGAAGGGAAGGATAGCCGAAGGAGTGAAGAATATGTTTGGTAGTTCCTTTATCAAAGAAATGAGTGGGTAGAAAAGTAGAAGATTATAGAGGAATAACTCCCATGCTAGTAAGATATGAAACATTCGCGGAGGTGCTCGGGGAATGATTAGAAGAATAGGTAGAAGAGAAAGAAATTATTTCACACAATTAAACAGCATTTAGAATGGGGATGGGAATAGTGAAAAATATTTTTGTTTGGAATTATCTAGTCAAAAGGAACCTGGAACAGGAAAAAGGAAAACTTTTTGCTTTTTTCGTAGACTTTAGGGCCGCTTTTGTTATGATCAATAGGAAAGTTTTGTGGAAGTTAATGCAATAAATAAAGGCGGATGAAGAGTTGATGAAAAGAATAAAAGATGTTGGTTGAGCTTTTGGAATAAACTTAGGCGGTGGTTTCGCTGGTTGAATTACTTTATGTCCGTTTAAAATTTGGTTAGTTGAATGAGAGAGGGTTCTATCTCCCTGTGTACAATGGCTTAGTTTTCGGTCGAATTAATATGAGACTTCTACTACCGTAGTCGAACATACCCTATGGTGCAGGTTTTGATTTTGGCGGCACGCACCAGTCTATTAGATCCCTTACGAGTCCGCGTAACTCGGCCGAGAGGCCTTTTTTCGTCAGATCTAATAAGAGAGTATATGTTCAGCTTCACACAACGCACCGATTAATGTGTGCTTGAAATTCATGTTTTTCGCCAATGATCCAAGCGCGACGAACTACAGAAACGTATGTCGAGCGCAATTCGCCATGTAGTGCTCGGTCGTGGGCTCAAGTAATTACCAGATTAGCCATAGGGTCTGAACTGGATAAGGTCGGCGAATGATGGGCATAAATACTTCGAAGTGACCTGTGTAATGAGTCTTTCCACAGCAGATACAGTTCTTGTGGCCTTGAATGGCAAGCGTGCGATAACCCCGATGTGTTGTTGAGGATGGACGAGGTGGCAGGAATGATAGATAAACAGCCGCGCGATTGCTCCTGCTGCTCTCCAGTGAGCTGATTGTGCGGCACGGACGTCCTCAGAACTTGAGCAGTACGTCGGAAGTGCTCGTCAAGTTAAGGGATCCATACAACTAGTAGCCGCGGAGGTGAACCAATTATCCCAGTGCTCAAAGGTAAAAAGTTGCGCCGCGCATTAAATTGTTCTTGGCCAAGCAGTCTCAGATGTTTATATTTGTGCAAGCAGCATATCCCATACAGCGGTGTAATTGCCCCGTTACAGGAAACGTGTCAACTGCCAGCTTCGCTTCCCCTCGCACGTATGACTTCATATAAAAGAGCTTCAGAACATCGCCAAGTTGCTCATCTTTATGGATGAGCGCCTAAAAAGCGTCTCGAAAAACCTCCCAGTCTTCACTTCGGCCAGGAAATGTTGGAACGTCGATTCGCGGCAGGCGTGCACTCGTAGATTCTGCTTGTTGTAAAGGCAAAGTCTCGTTCCCGGTCGGATTTAGCGTCTCAGAAGTGGTGGGTGTTAGCTTCTCACGGATGTCATACAGTTTGGACTGAGATATAAAGCCGCCCAATAAGAGCGTAACAGCTCCAGCCTAGCCTCTACCAGACCAATCGCTCATCGATCCTCGGGAGACGTGATCACAGTTAATGCGAAATTCCGAATCAGTTTCACAAAAGCCTGTTAAATAAAAATCAATCCGTCCATGGTCTTTGCCCTAAATTTTATATGCCACATGAGCATTCGACGCTGCTGTTGTTCGGAGTTTTGTTCGCGAATACTTGCCCATTCAATTATATTTTCAAAGAAACGTAGCTCTTAAGTTTCACGTCAACAATGTACAGTTACTCAAGTCTGAATGAAGGATGTGTCACAATCACATTTTTTCCACGTAAATTTTGCATTCATTTTGACCAAAGGTAACTGTCATTAGATGCCGTTTGTTTGATTTAATACTTTTAGGAAAATTACAGAGAAATCACGAGTTATATTTATGCGCTTATTTTTAAGATATGATTCATTGTGTTAAAGCATCCGATAAGGAAAGTGAAAGGAACAGAAACAGAAAACCAGCGAAAGACAACGAAGTGCGCGTGAATGCACTATACAGCATACTTAAGGAATGGAATCTATTTCACATAAAAAACTTAGGGTATTCTATTAGTTCGGTTAGAATTTAAGATAAAAAAAATCAAAATATAATTAAGATTCCGAAGCTTAAAATGAATGAGGTTAACACATTAAAAATGTTACATTTAACATTTTCAAAATTAATAGCCAGAGGTAAATAGTCTTGACTATTCACCACTTAACTATATCCAGTTCGAAGGACGAATTGTTGGTTGAGGTTCTGGAATAAATTTAGGAAGTGCTTTTACCGGATAAATCACTTTATTTTCGCTTCAAATATGGTCCGTTGAATGGGAGAAGGTTCTATCTTCCTGTGTGTAATGGCTTGGCATTCGGCACGTCTGTCTCACACAGGGTCGATGCAGTAACTAACTACAACAAAAGAAAGTGCAGTCGAGCATACGGTAGTGGCATGACGGCACACTAGTCTTCGGTTGCACGAAACGTGTGGAAGCTCTGTGTGTTTTCGGCCCTACACAGTATGGAAATGGGCCATATAAGCCTCCCTCAACAGAGATAATGCTGGCATCATGGAATTCCAGCAAATCATCCCCGAGTTGATTCTTCCACGCAATCTGAGTATCGTGGGTTCTTTCTCGTGTTTCTATCTAAATTATTTTCAACAGCACGAAGTCTATGGTCATCGGCTCTGTTTGTCGACCCAGTGGCCACATATAGCCGACATATGGCCACGCCTCACTAATATGAGAAGGGTAGTGACAGGGCAAAATCAAATTACAAATTTTAGGCCAGATAATCCCTCGCCTGTCTTCAAAATAAGACGCAATTCAAGGTTGAAAGCTTTTTGCATTTATCTCGCAACTGCTTTGGCATATTTTTAGCACGCGGGTATGGGTGTAAGGTTACGAAACAGTGATAGCTTCGCACTTCCGAGAGCACTGATCACAAGGAAAATTATTTTAACCTTATATTTTAGGTAAAGTCGTTGCAGTTCTCTTTGAGGTATTGATACCTCTCCTCTTTTTCCTATCCTTGGCAGTAAAGTTGTAGTCAGCCGGAGCCGAGAATTCGATCGCAAATATAGTCGCCTTTTGACGTCTTGGAAGAAAATTGGGCACATCTCGTTGCGGACAATAAACTCTATCTTCCTCCGAACGTTCGGCAGGGCAGGGTCGCGGCCCACACATTAAGAGCGACAAACGTGGTGTGTGTTTGTGCAGAAAAGAGAAGGATGGATCAAGATGAATCAACAGTTTTTCGCTGACTTATCGCACTTCTTTAGCGATCCCCCTGTGCTTGCCACGCATCCAGCCAAGCCTAACGTGATACAGACATTTTGGAGAGAGTTTTATAAAATTGAACCACGTAAATTAAGTAAAGAAACTACGAATATAATCCTTTTCAAAAAGTTTTATTACAACCTTATAAGATCTCATAATGAATGTACAT
Source organism: Belonocnema kinseyi (assembly GCF_010883055.1). Lineage (NCBI taxonomy): Eukaryota > Metazoa > Arthropoda > Insecta > Hymenoptera > Cynipidae > Belonocnema > Belonocnema kinseyi. The sequence goes on along the minus strand of NC_046666.1, from coordinate 84,571,027 downwards.
AAATCACTTCCAAAAACGTCGAATGAGCATTTCGGGGCACGAAGAACTTTTCCGTTACAGGGCTAGATGACATTAAGAACTTCTGGTGGAAGAAGTTTACTTCTACACACCAACGTCTGGCCCTCATATTTACCTTATACTCAAACTCGAAGACTCATTATACGATTCTCATAGTTATCATAAACTAGAGTATTGTTCGAAGAATTAAGCCTATGTGCAGAGAGTTGTACGAACAACATGGCTTGAAAAACGTGTAGCAGGCTACTAAGATAACCCAGTAATCGAGAGTTGCGCCTGCAAAGACGCAGACTATAGAGCCTATTGTTACACATCCCTCTTTATACTCGCGGCAGTAATCCGAAACTGAGCACCTTCACCAAATTCGATCTCGGTGCATTTGTTGTCAGTTAGATGTCAATAAACAGCGCACTGTCCTGGTTTGTTATGTAAGTACGAGGTGTGCTCAGAAAGTCAGGTGACTTTTCAATTTTCGCGGGCTACCTACATTGAAGTTTTAAATTTTTTGTTTTGTTGTGTTGGTACACTCGTCACGATCATATGTTAACAGTTTTGACTATATAGCTCGTGTTGTTTTTCTGGCAGAGGCGTAAAAGGTTAGAAGGGTTTGGTGTGCTCGGCGATTTTCTTATTTCGAAAAAAATGGAGCAAAGAGTTTGCATTAAACTTTGTGTGAAGGATGAAATCCAGTGCTCCAAAACTCTTCAAAGGTTGACAGTTTCATACGGTGAGTCTACTCTGAGTAAGAAAAATGTGTATAACTGGTACAAGCTGTTCCAAGAAGGAAGCATCCTGAGTCTCCAAGACCGAAAAAAGCACGTCAAGTTCGGTCAAATGTGAAGGTTTTGCTCACTGTCTTCTTTGATTACTGTGGCGTAGTGCATCAGGAATTCTTATCACAAAGTCGTACGGTCAATAAGGAGTATTACCTTCAAGTTATGCGCCGTTTGCGAGAGGCGATAAGCAAAAAACGTCCGGAACTTTGGAAAAACAATTCGTGGCTTTTGCATCACGATAATGCACCTGCTCATTCATCGTTGCTTGTGAAAGATTTTCTGACCAAAAACAGCACTACAGTCATGCCTCAGCCTCGATATTCACCGAATTTGGCCCCCAGTGACTTTTTTCTTTTCCCAAAACTGAAGAGACCCATGAAAGGACATAAATTTGCAACGATTGAGGTGATAAAAACTGCATCGATGAAAGATCTCAAGGCTATACCACAAAATGATTATCAAAAGTGCTTCGATGATTGGAAAAAGCGTTGGCACAAGTATATTATATCTGTGGGGGATAACTTTGAAGGGGACAACATAAATATTGAGGAATAAATGAATATTTTTTGAGAAAACCATAAAGTCAACTTATTTTTTGAACACACCTCGCATATGTGTGTGGGTCTTCATTATACAAAACCAACTACCGACCACTGAACCAAAGACCTCTGGACATAAATCATCTTCCCTGTGAAGTCACTAGCCTCTTTTGAGGGGACTTAAGGTTTATGGCTGGTTCCGAACTAGCTAAGCCTCGGCGAAAGTACATAGAAAAAAATGTTAATTGTTACCAGGACAGGAATCAAATCCCACCCAGGCCTTCATGGGAGCCTGACAATATAGTTTGGTATGTCGCAAAAGAATCTGTTAATTGGTTTCGCCTATTTGCCTAACGCATATAGAAATTGTCGAAACGCATCGTGTATTATGTTTGTGAATTAACACTATCGTTGGTATTATTGGTAAATAATATATTGTGCATCGTGTGAGTGATATAAGCCATTCTACACGAGTAAATCGATTATCTTGTGGCAGTAGATGAAGAGGAATTCTTTGTGACATAGAAAGGGCTCAAACTTGCGAACGCAGCGAGCCGCGCGCGATGGGAATGCACCTGCGAAGCAGGCAGATATTTTTAAGTTGTAATTATGAGATTTTTGTTTGACCATAGAACTGGTTATTGAAAGCGCTGAATTTAGAACTGATCTTTATCTTGTTGTTTCAAAAATTAACCTACATATCTCACCAGAATGGAGAAGGAGAAAAGTTTGGAAGTCGAAGCCGAAACTAGTCGAACAAGAAAGTTTGAAGGATTAAGGAGTACAAATGGAATATTTCAATGAGCTGAAGAATTATTTCAATTAAGATAGAGGTAATTGAGATAGTGGATTATTCCAGAAAAATGTAGAAGGTGCATTCAGAACATTAAGAGATATCACTTTCAAGAGTGTATCTGAAGTTTCCGCATAACTGCTAACGAGAAAAAAAGCATATTAAAAATACTGTATGATTAAGGTTTAGCAAATAAAATAGTGATTATATTGTAAAAGACAAAAATGCTTCAATGTGATTCACTTTTGGAACTAGCAACCGATTTTTCATTTTTCTGCAGAAATACATCTATACGCTATTCCTACAGTCTATCAAGTTAAAGCGTGGGTGGCTTTACTCGCAGTCGGTAAGGTGTATCGACATGATTTTGGTGTCAAAATATTAAGAAGAGCTCCCTCTTTCA
>NC_046666.1:84563470-84568398 GCF_010883055.1 Belonocnema kinseyi | reverse complement strand
AGAGGGAGCTCTTCTTAATATTTTGACACCAAAATCATGTCGATACACCTTACCGACTGCGAGTAAAGCCACCCACGCTTTAACTTGACAGACTGTATCATTGTAATATCTTTTGTCCTCTCAAACTTACTCACTGATTCAAATAGCTAGACATAGGTCACTGAAAATCAGTGAAAGGTTACTTATTGATTCAGCAAAATCACCACTTTTGAAGGTTGGCAGCACTGCACCATGTCGATTTAGCAATCATAATAAAATAATATTATAGTACAATCAATCAAAGAATCATAATAAAAACCTAAAATTCATAAATATTATCTTATATTAAAAAAGGTAAGTACTTCTCATACGAGTTAAAGTATATTTTTCCCGCAGTTAATTGAGCAGAATTACAGCCCGAAAATTAAAAGATTTATTTCATTAAGGAATTCCTTTTGCTACTGAAGTAAACGAGTAACAACACTTAAAATTCAAATTTAGAGGTTATGCTTCACATGATTTAATCTGGGGTTACTGAACTGCTTAGTAAATAAGTTCGAAATCACTGATTAATCAGTGAAATATCTAAGTACTATTTCAATCAGTGAATTTTTTACTGATTCAAATTTAGAGAGTAGGATTTGCCGTAACAAAATTCTATAAAAATATGTCTACATAGTATACTTGAAAAAAGTTTCATAAGTTCTAATTTCCAGAATCTGGTTTTGCATTTATAATGAACATGGAAACAGAAGTTAATAAATACGCAACATTTTCAGCGCGCATTTACATTGGTAGTGAACGCAGTATGGTACGACAATCTGACTTTCTCCATACTGCCAATATCTACGTGAGTTGTTCCCGAACGTGCTTTGATAACATTAAAATCCCTATGTGAATACATATGTATACACTAAGAATGGACTACTCATCTGAAAGCCTGTCGTATATCAGTGAGTACGAGTACTTGCTACACATTCTTCTGTAATCCGTATCAACACCAGAACTGGCTCTACAAAATAACAGGCTCTTATTGGAACTACAAATGCAATCCTGCACGTTTCATTATTCACTTTTTTTCAGACACTCAGACGCTAATTGCAACTGCAGGAATTTTGATTGTATAATAAGACATACTTTAAGCTATGACTTGAATGAAGCTAAACTTGCTGAACAATGATAAAAAGAATTCAATTTTAACTTGATTATTATTTATAACATGATTTCAAATGCAAGCGTTATTGAATGGCAATAAATTTAGGAGTGTACCAATAGCATAAAGCGAAAAGAAAAACCTTTTTTTGTATACAAATTTCTGATAGTTATGAGACGGAGCAAAATATTTCATGTCGAATATTTTGTGCACACTTTTTTCATCCAAGAATAAGATTATTAATTTATAAGTTCCCCTTTTACAAGATATGCATCTAAAAATATTGTTAATAATTGGGAAATTAGAGGTTCCATGATAATTAACGTACACAAAATAATATATATACAAATATGCTCTACATTAAATCCACTTCTATTTTCTTACGATTTCGAATACGTAGCATTTCCTATGGAGTCCGTTTTGAGACAGTAGTTCCTGAGAAACAATTATATCTCATTACAAAAGCAGGCTCCCGTGTGGGCAGCACTTGAAGTCTAATATTAGATTATTTGTTATTTTTATTTTTAAATATACGATAGTCACCAATACAACAACTCATTAAAAATTCAACGGCGTAATATTTACGAGTTTTATTAATGATGGATTTTAAAAAAGGACATGTAGCCTAAGTCCTATTTATTCTCTTATTTAGTATTTACAGCCTGGGTATTTAAACTCAGATTCATTGGATTAGTAATTGATAATATTTTGTATACCTATATGTATTATTTAACGCGCAATAAACACAAACTTATTTCTTTGTCAGATAATTAGCAAATAGACAAAGGAATATTTGTAAAAATGCGTTAGGAAATATTCCTGGTGATACATGACAACCCTAGAATAATTTGTTGCGCAGAATCTTACAGTTAATCTTACACAGGCCAGCGTTTGTGTAATTATTGTTATAACTGTGAACAATAACTACTGTGAAGTGACTACATCAAAATTGTTACACATTCATAGCTTAATTAAAAGTTCTAATTCTAAATTAGAAGGAGTATCCGATGGCGTCATAAAAATTTCCGTGATAAAATAATGTAGACTCCACCACTTACATACATTTTCTCTCCTACATTTAATTAAAAATCTACTCCGCAAATGTAAAAGATTTCATAATTTAAAATTTTCTCACTACCTGAAACCTATAAAAATATAACGTTAACGGATGTTTACCTTGTGTATTTTAACATGTTAAACAAAATCCACGCGCTTCTCAAGCACATTCTTATCGGGCGCTGTGCGCGCGGCTTGCGAAATTGAGCATGCCTAGAGCGCGCGTCTGTTGAATCTCGCACTTCGCTCTCAATAGTTAGTAACCTCGCGCTCGGACCTTATTGCACCTCGCCCTTCGCACTCGGATATATATTCTTTGCATTTAAAACGCTTGAATGAAACTTTATCGAAAAGATCTCTTTTACATCGCAGTATTTATATGCTTTTTCATATTCTGAATTTTCTTCTTAATTAAGTATAGTTAAAGATTAAGTTTATCAAAGCTCGGTAGGCTTTTAGATACACATTCTCATCGTGACACTCGCGCTGCGCGCTCGATTTTTGATAGACATTTGTAAATGTATATTTTATGAACCTCCTTAAAATAAATAAAAAACTACACTCCTTTTTTCAGACATTTTTCTCTGCCTCGCGTTACTATGCTAAGAATAGGATTTTGTTTTTCTTATTATTTTTTATGGATAAAGCAAAATATCTTATTAGTTTTCTTTTAGATTTTTTACGTGTCTCGCGTCTTTTGGCGTAATATTGGAATTTTCGATTTTATGCATATTACTTACGATAAATAAAAATAAAATTACGAGTCCTATTGGAAAATGATTAGAAGAAATATTGTAGAATTTTTCAAAAGCTATAGTTTCTCTCTGAGGTATTTTTTCGTGTTTTGCTTCTTTGGCGAGTCTAATACTTTCTCAATCATAAATGATGAGAACGTAATAAATTATCAAAAATTGTGTACATCTTTTTTGAGTGAATAGCTTTTTCTATCAATTTGCTTTCGTAACTTTTGTTCTTTTTCCACAATTATTTATTTTTAATGATATTTTGATGATTAAAAATTAATTAAAAAAAGATTAAGAAAATTGTTTAGTTTTCTGAGTATTGTGAAGAGCCGTACATGAAAATTTCAAACCTAAGAAAAAGAGGTCCTAAAAATTAAAAAAATGATCTTACTTTTCAAATTTGTATTCAAAATGGCTGGTCAACGAAATTGTCCTTTGTTTCAGGACCTTAAATAAAGTGTGCCAAGGACTGATTTAATCTGTTCATTTCTTCTAGAGTTATCGCGTTTACGGAGAGACGGTCGGGCAACCGGACGTACAGACAGACAGACGCCATCATAAAAATTTGGTTTCCGGATTTAGGGGGTCTCAAAACGTGGAGTTCCGTGAAAAGATTATGGTGTATAATTTCGGACAATTCTAATACTTTCTCATTTATAAATGATGCGAAGGTAAAAAAGAAAAAGTCGATAAAAATTAAGTGAAATAGCATTTAGCTTATCGAACGTTCACATTCTATTGTTACAAACGTTTGTTTCTAGTTTAATAAGAATATCAAATCAAATGCTATTTTTTGTCTATAGTTTCGTCGAATTTTTGTAATTGCTTGAATAAATTGGGTAAAACGCACCAGATAAACACCTCGTAAGGGCTCCTATTATATAATTTAGAAAGTAGAACAATTTTAAATTAATGATGTACTACTTTTTATATTGTGTATCGTTTCTTCAATTTTCGAACTAATAACCAATTTTTCTTCACTTTGAAGCTCAGATACATTAATATTTTGATAGAACATATTCTTTGCTTTGTTAGTGAATTAAAAAAAAGCATTTAAAGAAATCAAATGTTGACTTTCGTATCTTTTCAATCGGTAACATTTTTTAATTAATTTTCTCAAAAACTCGTTTTACGATTTTTTCTTTCTTCGCTTAATATAAGCGAACAGAATCGCCGAAATGCATACAAAGGAGAAACTAGATGCGCAAGCATTTTTTTGGTTGAACTTGATTATAGCTGGCTGTGATATTCGATAGGTCCTGAAAGAAAATACGCAACTCAAGGCGACAAGCAGGAACTATGAACAAGCGCACTTTACTATTTTTTCCCCAATACCCGCGCCGGAACTTCAGATTTCACTCTCGTTCAGAATAATTTAAGTTGGTGTGTTCTCGAGTGTTGACGTGACATTCTAATTTTTGAAGTAAAGTCGAATATAATTCTCTAGATAACTAAGTAATACCGTGCGCATCCCCAAACTATCCTTTCTCGATTATCATCTCGCATGCATTTCCACGCTCGATAGACTGGCGAGGCAATCTTCATTTTCATTTGTTACTGAAGCTGTATCCTGATCGTTGTAAAGTCTACAATAAACTTGTTTACGGGTGAACCCAGTTTTCATCATCAGTCACGGACTACGTTAAGTGCCTGATAAGATTAGTTTGTTATAAAGTAATTTAGTATGATGTTTGAAATCCTTCACGATGATCTAAGTACAAAATTAGAAGAATGGTGTTGTTTGAAGTTCGTCTTTTACCGTTGTTATCTTTACATAGAGGCAGCTAATTATTATTATTTTTTAATTTGTTTTCTGGTGAGCCCAGTATTTAATTATCACCCATAAACTAACAATAAGCCATGCTTACTAATAAGATGAGGATGTTATAAATTAATTACAGTCTGTCAAGTTAAAGCGTGGGTGGCTTTACTCGCAGTCGGTAAGGTGTAGCGACATGATTTTGGTGTCAAAATATTAAGAAGAGCTCCCTCTTTCA
>NC_046666.1:84549201-84563370 GCF_010883055.1 Belonocnema kinseyi | reverse complement strand
GAGGGAGCTCTTCTTAATATTTTGACACCAAAATCATGTCGATACACCTTACCGACTGCGAGTAAAGCCACCCACGCTTTAACTTGACAGACTGTAATTACCATGTTTAAAATGATTTACGACGCGGATCCAGGTTCAAAATTATAAACGTGGTGTAGTTTGGAGTTTATCCTTTACCGCTGTTATCCTTACACAGCGGCTGTTAGCGTTGACAGTGATGGTTTAAGAACAAAATTTGGTTGATTTTAGTTAAATAAAATAAGCTTTGTTACTGACCGTCAACTTTTGTTCATCTAACTGTAAATGATCTAGAACAGTTTAGGTTGTTAATAGCTTATCATGGAATTGTGTCATCTTATGTGAAGTATTTATTTATTTTTATTAACCAACTGAATATCATGAGACGAGATAATTCCATGCTAAGTAATTTTTAGTATAAACTTGGCAGAATCCTCAGTTTTAGTTAAAATTTTTCGCAGTATTTTAGCATAGTAATCATTTTCTTTCTTCCCTTTACGATATTTTCAAACATTGTTATCGCTTGTTGATGAAAAATTTGTTTTATTTATAGTCCTTTCGCTGAATAATCGTCCATCTCTGTGCGATACCATCAGACAAAATTGTTATTTTCACGAAACTAAATAATATGTTTGTATTCAAAGTTTGATATTCTTATTTGGTTCAATTTTCAATCGTTATCTTAAACCGATTTTGGAAACTTGTGAAATCATAATCTCAAGATTCTTAGACGATTTACTCGAATTGAGTGCAGTTTTTAGATTAAATATTTTTTCAACATAAACTGACAACTACATTTTTCATTGTTTTCTGCAGTATAATATGTTAGAATTTGTGGTCAGTTAAACTTTGAGATTTTTAACTCACAGATCTATTTCTTCCAAATGAGTTAACTTTTTCTGATTAAATTTTTGTGTAGTGAATCAGAAAAACGACATCTCGGAAGTAGATTTTTGTCTCACCATTAAATGCTAATTTAGATTTAAGAGAAGGTTTTGTCACTATCCTAGAAAATTCCAGTTTTGCTGGTTATTTAGTTCGGTACTACCACTCTTCATATATAAACAGATACATATTAAAATATTGATAGAAAGGAAGCTTTTTTGAGACCGTGAGAAAGTGTATGCGGCAAAGCCTTTGCCACATTCAGGGCATCTACTGAAACTCTTTTATCTTATAATGAGATGAGAACATGACTCGATCAGTTAGACCCATTAGACGAACGGACCTCTTGAACGGACCTCTGTTCCCATCTCCATATATTATAAAAAGAGTTCTATTGGATTTTATACTTTCGACGCGGCCGCGAAGTCCCACTGCAGAGTTTGAATTGTAAAGTTTTAACTTTAATTGCTAACAAGGAGACCTTTAGGTCTGATTTTTGTTTCTTTGAATTTATACTCCCGTCAATGAAAGGTGCATGCCAGAAGTCTTCTGAGAAAAATAAAAAATACGCTGTTTTGACCCATTTTCGAGAATAATGCATTTTGAAAATTGCGAACGGATGGCTCATGAACCTGTGCAAATTATTTTGAAGCATAGGTAGCTCCCTGGTAGAGCGCTTATTTGATAGCTGCAAGGTTGTTTGTTCGATTCTCGCTATCCGTACTTTTCAAAATATTTTTTTTATTCATGAAAATGCTTGCTTATTCCATTTTTGATGAAATTTGAATGTTATTATGATACGTTATTATTATTTATGCCTTATTTTCAATAAAAACTTTTTATCGTATATTTATTATCACTCGTTTAGACGAATGTGCATTTTATTAAATTTCTTGACACTTCAATATTTTGAAGAATTTACGTTTTTCAATTAAAGTAGGAACGAAGTGTTTCAAATTAAAATTTCAATAATAAATACTAAATACCATTGGATGTAGTGAAAAAACTTTACAACGATTTACTAACAATAACCCGATGTCTCTTGAAAGTGTATTTCACGTATTAAAGATGATTCTCTATTAGTCATGTGTTTTTCCTTCGTTGTTTGTAGAAAACATTTTAATTTTGTAGTTATTGTTAAAATTTTTGTTTGCAGTACTTTTTTTATTCTTTAATTTGAAAACAAAAAATACTAGAAACTATTTAAGAATAAAGAATTTTAATAAAATGCACACTTGTCCAAACGAGTGATAATAAAAATACGATACACAGAGTTTTATTGAAAATGAGGAATAAACAATCTGAAAATGGCATAATTATTCTAAATGTTTTTCAAAAATAGAATAACCAAATATTTTGATTAATAAAAAACAGAGAAGAAAGTACCGATATCGGGAACCGAACGCGCAATCCGCGGCTATCAGCCAAGCGCTCTATCAGCGAGCTATCGACGCTTCAAAATAATCTTGCATTGGCTCAATGACGGATCGAAATTGCGTATTCTTCATTTTTTTCAGAAAGTCTTTTATATGTACTTTTCATTGGGGAGAGTATCGATTTAAACATAACAAAAAGCAGACCTAAAGGCCCCCTTGCGATTTAAATTTACTATTTAGTTAAATATATTAAGTACATTTAAAGCAACCACAAGTTAAAATGTTACGATTTAAACTCTTGACTCTTGCATCCGAATTCTATGGAGCACTTAACCTTGACAACTAAAATTCCATAAATCATGACTAAGGTCTCGAAAAACCAAGCTTGTCTTATGAATTGCAAAAGAAGTTGCAACAAGTAGGGAAATTGGAAATAGTTTCTTTGAAACTTTCCCTGAATGGCTCGAAGTCTTCTTGCCCTTTGAAGAAACTGAAGATAAACAGGATTTAAGCGGAACAATAGGATCTCTTACGGGTAGACCTACTCGTCACTCGTATACTCGTCACGATCATATGTTCACAGTTTGGACGATATAGCTCGTGTTGTTTTTCTGGAAGAGGCGTGAAAGGTTAGAAGGGTTTGGTGTGCTAGGCGATTTTCTTCTTTAGAAAAAAATAGAGCAAAGAGTTTGCATTAAATTTTGTGTGAAAAATGGAATCCAGTGCTTTAAAACTCTTGAAATGTTGACAGTTGCAGACGATGAGTCTACTCTGAGTAAGAAAAATGTGTATAAGTGGTACAAGCTGTTCCAAGAAGGCCGAGAGGATGTCGAAGAAGAACCTCGCCCTGGTCGTCCCAGCACGTCCACAACAGATGAAAACGTTCAAGCAGTAGAAGAAATGGTGTTGAAAAATCGCCGAATTACCATCAGAGAAGTTCCTGAAGATGTTGGCATATCGGTTAGCTCATACTATGCTATCTTCTCGGACGTTTTGGGCATGAGACGTGTGTCAGCGAAATTTGTTCCAAAACTGCTTAATTTTGATCAAAAGATCCATCGCATGACCATCGCTCAGGAGATGTTGAATGAAGTCAATAAGTCAATGATATTAACCGGATTTGGCCCCCAGTGACTTTTTTCTTCTCCCAAAACTGAAGAGACCCATGAAAGGACATCGATTTTCAACGATTGAGGAAATAAACACTGCATAAGGCTATACCACAAAATGATTATCAGAAGTGCTTCGACGATTGGAAAAATCGTTGGCACAAGTGTATTATATCTGAGGGGGATTACTTTGAAGGGGAGAACATAAATATTGAGGAATACATGAATATTTTTTGAACACACCTCGCTTGTTTATTACAGCTTGTATCAATTGATACAATAACAAATGCAAAGACTGTGGTATGGAGAAATCCTAGACCTTCATCCCCTCGTTTTTGTAGACCTCTTAGAATTCAATTTCTTCATGAGAATATTAAAGCAACCATAACTAAGATTAATAATATTAATGAACAAGTTGATAAGCTTGTTCGTTTCAAAAAAATTGTTGATGGGAAAGAAATTTCTTTTTCTTATGAACTTGGTTTGACCATGCTAGACGGAAAAGTGTGTAATGCAATCACAGATACTGAATCTACGCTATTTGGTAATTTATGCGGCTCCACCTGTAAGGACTTAGATAAAATCGGTCAAATCCTGCAAAAACAAGTGTCTAATAAAAACTTTACTTACGGATTGTCCACATTGCATCCCTGGATTAGATTTTTCGAGTGTGTTTTGCATGAATCATATAGACTAGATGCGAAAAAATGGCAAGCTCGCAGTAGTAAAGATAAAGAGAAGGTAGAGAGGCATAACAAAATATACAAAAAGGTTTTCGTATGCAGTTAGACTAATAATCGATCAACCGAAACCTGTATTTGATAACACAAACGACGGGAACAGTAGTCGACGTTTTTTTGAAAATGCAGATATTTATGCAACTATAACAGGATTTGATAAGGATTTGATCATGAGATTCTGCGTTATCTTGCAAGTGATTTCATATGGCCTTAATATTAATTTGTTCAGATTTTAAGACTACGCTTTGCAGACAGCTCGTGACTTTTGCAGCCATATCCATGGTATTCCATGCCTACATCTGTATATTAACTTCTTATTCATGGGGCACAAATAATAAGTTCGTAATTTTAATGTATAGGACAAATGTCAGAAGATGAACAAGAATGATGTATTAAATATATCAAAAGATTCAGAGAAAATTTTACCTGAAAGTGTTCACGTTTAAAATCTATGGAAGTCCTTTTTCTACGCTTATTACTCACATCTAGTCCACTCATTTCTAGTCTGCATAAAATACCCCGTACAAAGTTCAATTCGTTGCTACCAGAAGAAGCTACTATGTTAATTGCGCCTGATATGGAAATGTCGAAGATTTCCTCTCATAAAACCAGCGAGTGTTCGGACGTTGAATCTGAATCTTCTTCTGACGAAAAATGAAGATATAGACTCAACACCACTGCCGGATGAGGTTGGCGACCCATGACAACGAAACGTTGCAACTAAATTATGTGTTTTTGACTCATTTGCCTTCTCCGATCGAAACTTCTTCTCCATTCAAGTTATGCAAGGCGAATTTATGAATTATTCAATAAATACGAGTCTTGGATCGGATATAGACTCAACACCACTGCTTGATGAGTTTGGCGAACCCATGCCAACAAAACGTCGCAGCTAAATTGTGAGTTTTTGACTCATTTGCCTTCTCCAATCAAAACTTCTTCTTCAATTAAGTTATGGAAGGCGAAGTTATAAATTATTCAATGAATACGAGTCTTGGAACGGATATAGACTCAACACCACTACCTGATGAGGTTGGCGAACCCATGCCAACGAAACGTCGCAACTAAATTGTGAGTTTTTGCCTCATTCGCCTTCTCCAATCGAAACTTCTTCTCCAACATGTATACCTGTTAAAAAGAACAAGATATATTTAGTAGATGTGTGCAAAAAAATTCGATTCAAATTCGAACCGACATTGAATGCGCTTTGATTGTCAAAAAACTGAATTCGAACCGTGTCACTTTTGGTTCCAATTTTTCGATTCGATCCGCCCTTCGCTTGAATTTCCAAAACCGAACTTTGAAGCGTGCTATCGTTGGTTCGAATTTTTCGAATCTATCCGACCCTCGCTTGAATATGGAAAACCAAAATTCCACGCCCAATGTGGTCGGTTCGAATTTTCAATTCGATCGGACCGTCGCTCGAAATTTTAAAACCGAACTTTGATGCGTGCTATCGTTGGTTAGAATTTTTCAATTCGAGCGGATCCTCGCTCAAATGCTGGGAACCTAAATTCAACGCCCACTGTCGTCGGTTCGAATTTTTCAATTCGATAGGCCCTCTTGAACGTCGAAAGCCGAACTTCGACGCGTGTTATCGTCGGTTCGAATTTTTCGATTCGAGCCGGCCCTCGGTTTTCTCGATTCGAATGGCTCGTCGATTGAATGTCGAAAATCCAATATGCGACTGACAAAATTCATTTTAAGCTACTAATTCATAATTACAATTCAGATAATCTAAACCGATGCATATAGAATGCAGATTGAAGATCCAAAAGTACGTCAAGACAATACTGTGTCATTGTGCTGATTACTATTACACGACTTATATACAGTTCAACAATGAAAAACGTCTCATTAATTTGTAATTCATAATTAAAAAGTTCTTATGCGATAAAAAGGAACTAATAATAATAATTCTTATATGTTATCATTAAATTAAAATTTGTATCAATTGTATTCTATAATATTTTTGTGCAATATTATAAAAATAAAAGAAGAACCGATTTTGATTGATTTTAACTAAAAGTTATTTGCCATTCATATCCTTAGTTTAAGTTTGTGTTAAAATTGTTACAGCTCCAGATTTCATCATTTAAAGTATTCAAAACTCAACGACAACCGAAAAACAGGCAAAATTAAACTCTTCTTAATTGAAAAAATTTCAATACATCCAGATTAAAACTTAAAAAGTTTGCCATTCAAAAACTCTTTATTCAATCGTCTAATAATGAACACGTTTGAAAATGATATTCTTCTAATTTCAACACGCTGTATTTTAAGGGTTTCAAAATAAATATTATCTTAAAATAAAACATTTAAAATGTAAAAGTATTAAATTTGCAAACTTTAATTGTAAAAATTAAATGGCAGGGGCTGAAAAAGCCCCTAGCTTTGATTATTTATTAACAAGCCAAAACATAATTCCCGGTTGAAACGCTTTTTTCCAAATTTATTTAATTATCATGAAAAGTGATATGAATATATCATTTGTTTCGCTTATTTTAATGCAAAATTAAACTGTAGACAATTGGATTATATATAAAATGAAATATTCAACAGTTGATTTTCTAACAACTCAGTGAGAAGAAAGAGTAAGCTTATCAAGACTATGAAAACACCCCCGTAAAGTTGGCCCCTCGAAGGTCAAATTTTTAAAATTTTCTTTTTACATACGTTTGTACGTCGTTTGTACTGATTGTACATTTAATATTTGCGTTTGTACCCTCTTGGTGGCCCGACTAGGGAGAAATAAAAATTTCGGAGCGTCCCCAGAAATGATCATTTTTCGGTTTTTCTTTTTGCATACGGTTGTACGTAGCTTGCACGTCGCTTGTACTATTTGCACATTTCATATTAACGTTTCGTCCCTCTTGGTTGCCCGACTAGGGAAAAATGCGAATTTAGTGCCATCCTTCCGAAATTTAAATTTTTCTTTTTGCTTACGTTTGTATTTGTTAATATTTTTCTTTGTACCCTTTTGGTTGCTTGGCTGGTGGGAAAATAAAAATTATGTGTCAACACAAATTTCGAAAATTAAAATGTTTTTTTTTTTTTAATCTTTGCACATATTTTTTTTATTATATTATGAATTATTATTGTTCGTTATCAGTCGAAAATTTAAAAATTTCAATCAAAATGGCGGATGAAAAAACGGCATCTGCAAATATTCAGCCCTGGAACTTTGAAAGAAATAGAACGGAAGAAGTACTAGAATGTGCATTAATGCAGTATCTGAATATTATATTAGGACTGAGAACACACGTGGTGAAAAAGAAGTAAAGAAACATTTCAACTTGTAGCGAAAGCAGCGTCTCGAAACTTGGCTGTACAAGCCTCATCAGTGCAGAAGGAAGATATCAATTCTTTCTTGCGAAATTTTCTATCATTTATATGTAAAGGTTTTTAGTATAACTCAGACGACATTTTATAAAATTTTATTTCCACTTGAAGTTTTTTCGACGTATAGGAAGTCATTTCGTCTTCAGTTTTAATTGAAATCTTAAATTCTCAATCATGTTAGATTAATATAACAACATATTTTATTTGAATATAGCATCATTGAAACTTAAAGTTATATGCAGTGTTGAGGAAGTTCTGCAAACAAATTAATTAATGACAGGTACATTTACTTAGTGAAAATAGATACTTATTACACTTACATACACTAATTAAAGTCCTAGAAGTTTCTGAATAGTTACTTTTTATATACGAATCGCGGAGGTATATGTTAAATAATAAAAAATTATAAGTATTTTGAAAAAATAAATCAAAGTTGTCATTATTACTTACCACAATATTGAAAAATGGACAATTGCAAGTTTGAGCGCGCCTAGGGCACGTACCTGTTGAATCTCGCACTTTGTGCTTGGTACTCAATGAGAAATACCTGCATTGAGCCGTAACTTACATCTAGCCAGTACTGAGCCAGTGGTCTTCTCAGCGTCCAGCCAAATCTTGGCGGACCAGTGCTGGCGCAGTACTTGGTGAATCTTTCATGTCATCGTCTAGCCAAAAGTTGCAAAATCAGTACTGTTGCAGTACTAAGTACGCTCTGTTAAATGAAAGAAAGTTGAAAATTAGGTGAATATTATTGTAATTAATTTCTTTTTAACAATTTTTTAATATAATACCGCAAAGCAAATAGTTTCTTTGACAGGTGTTCAGGTGACTGACAGCGCAGTTTAGCACTCCACAACTCGGCGTAAGCCAAAATTCAGTCTATAAACGATACTTTCTTCTAGATGCCCAGCTGTTCACCTACGTTAAGAGGAATATATTTGAGACTGAACGTCCTCTCAAATGCTCATTAGGAGACCAATGAAGTTTGAGTTGCAACAAATTTAACACCAGCGTTTTTCTGTGCATCTAGGAGAATATATCATCTTGATAATGAATTTTGGCTCATGTTGATAGTTGTGGAGTGCTGAACCGCGCTGTCAGCCACCTGAACACCTGTCCAAGCAATTATTCGCTTTGCGATATGAGAGTAAATAAATGTCAATGAGCAAACTAATTGGAATAATATTCACCTAATTTTTAACTTTCTTTCATTTAACACTGTCTAATAGTCACTATGAATAAAATAGTAACTTCCTAATGCAACTTTAAATCTTAGGTAAGTCATGACCGTCGACATTTAAACTAAAACGCTGGGATGTATAGAAAAAGTCATGAACGTCTGCATATACAATTCAGTATTTTCACTTCAAACACCAGCTAACTTCACTTCGTTTAATGCAGAAAATCTAGAGGAAATTTCTTCGAACGGGCCCAGGCATCAATTTCGATGCAGACGGTCACACATCAATTTTAACATCCCGACTTTAGGGGTTTGAATATCATGTCGGTTTTGACTATAGTAAGTTTTGGAAATAAGACTACGCAAAGTATAATTTTTATTTCAAGACACTGATACTCACTGGTAAATGGGAGGAAATTAAAATTTAGGTAATTATTATTGTAACGTGCCTGCTTATCAACATCTATTTGACACAAATAACGCCCGACAAAATCATCTTGACAGGTGACTGACACTTTGAAGACAACACGTCATGTTGCTCCAGATGAGGAAAAACAGTCTCTGAATGAGGAATTTCCCCGAGATTCTCATAATGAATCCGTGTGGCTTTAATTTTTTGCAACTCATTTGAATATCGATTTTGGTTTACTTTGAAGGATCAGTGATTTTCTGTGCTTTCGATCCTTTGATATAACTTCAAAATTTTAAGTTCGTAATGACTCTATAGAAATTTATACGAAAAATAAAGGTAATCTATCCTTTAAGTGATATTATAGTTCACACATCTTATGCAGCCATCTTCTTGTTATGAGTTTAAAAAGTGCCAGCTTAACTCTGTCTAATCTTCATGTGCAGTACTGCGCCAGCACAGATTGCCAGTACTGTTTGACAGCATAAGCGCAGTCGTGACAGCCAATACCGAACATAGTTATCCCAAAGATCTGCCAGCACTTCGCCAGCACTGGTGGTAAGTATTGGGCCGACGCTACCAGTGCTAGCGAAGTACTGCGCCAGTAGTCAATTTCCTATTGCGTAATATATTTACATCGAGCTACGCGCTTGGTTATTGTTTTTCTCCCACGTTTTTGTATAGGACTTTCAGAATTAAAGGTCAAATTTGTTTATTTTAAATTTAATTTTTCATCGGATTACATCCCATAATGAAATGATTACCAAAAAATTCGTAGCTTTTTTTTGTGTGAATAACTTTTGTCTTTATGTTTCTTTTATAGCTTGTGTCGTTTCTAAAAAAATGGCATTCTTATTTCTAATGTTGTTTTTTTACAAATAAAACAAAAATAACACGCCTTTTCAACAACTTGTTATTAAAAAGTTGGTAAATATTTGTCGGTACACTAATTCTTGTTTTTCCATCACATTTTGTATCTTGCATAGTTTGACTGTGAGGTGGACTTTTTTTATTCTTTTTGCGATGAAAATTTGGATTTTCAATTTTTCAACAAAATGCAGATCGTTTTTATGATGATCTTGTATAGCTTTAAAAAAGTAGCGTTTTTATTCTCTGGGCTCTCCTTATATCGTGCGCTCTTTCGCTTAAAATTTTAATTTTCGTTTTTTGTGCAAATTTCGCAAATCTTGTTTCTCCGATAATTTTCTTATTAACAAAAAAATTCACGGAGATAAATTGCCTGACTTTCCGAGTACTACAAATAGCTGTACACATAATGTGAAAATATAAAAATTAAATTTTTCAAAACTTTTGAAAATTCTTTAACTTTTTGAATTTTGATCAAAAATAGCTGACTAAAACAAGCTTGTCATTTCCTTTTACATTTCAAAAACTTTTATCAAAGATTAGTCTAATCTGATTATATATTCGAAATTTATCGTGCCTACAAACCACCACCACTACTACAACAACTACAGACAGACAGACGCCTTTGCAGAAATTGTTTTTTCTGACACAGGGGGTCTTTAAACGTGAAGATTCAATGAAAACCGACCAAGTGAAATTTTACATAAAACTAATACTTTCTCTTTAGGATGAAAATGTACAATCACTCAAAATTATATCATTGTGTATTTTACACATAAAATATAGCAGATTTTATGTTAAAAATTAAATTTTTCAAATGAACACATATAAAACTAATAAATATTCGATTTTAAATCTTAAAAATGGTTAAAATTGAATAATTCAAAAAAATAATCAAAATTGAACGATTTAAAAAAAAGTTCAAAATTACATACCTTTCAAATGTATATATTGAAAATTGAATCATTTAAAATTTAACATTTATATGATAAAACTATGTTCAATTGCAACTCTATAAAATTGTAGAAATTTAAAACCTTTAAAAGTAAAGAGTTATTATATTTGAAAATATACAAGTAAAAATTATGCATGTGTTAAATTTCATAATGGGTTATTATGTAATTTTTATGGGTTATATTATCAGTTTTTTAATTTCTTCCATTTAGAGTTAAAAGGTTTTAACTTTTGATCTTCTAAATCAGAAAAATTGAAGTATTTTCATACACACTCAACATTGAAAAACCTTTAATATATTCAAAATTTCGTGACAAGTAACTATAAAAATGATAAATAATATAAATTAAAGAAGTCGCCGACAAATATTAAAATTACATTCAGGCTGATTTAGATATTTTAATATTTATTTTTAATTATAATTATTATTTATTATATTAGATAGTACTTAAAAAATCATATATGCATTTTAATCTGTTAATTAAACCACTAAAATAAGGAAAATGTTATAAGCTCGCATAGTACAAGAATACAAAATTACAAATAAGTACACTCAGAGAAATTTTCTCTTGCGTCGAAAGAATGCTTTTTGAAACAAATGAAAGTTCCTCTTATTATTAAGTTTGAGAGGATTTTCATGCGTGACAAAAAAGATCTTTTTGCAGAAAATATGATGCTTTTGCGACAAGATTCACGAAATCTTGCAGCCAAACCACTCCGTTTGTTTAAAAACGATTATCACGTGTTTCGAAACAAAACAGTGAAGAGGATGATTCTTTGGTCTCAAGACAATTTTTTCTCGGAGTGTATAAAGGAAATAATAATTATTCATCACTGAAACTTTTATTTTTTTAAGTTTGACACTTGTGAAAATAATATGTACAAGAATTTGGAGAATATGTATTAAAAATTCAAAAATTCTTTATTTTGTACACATATACATTTTTTTGAATTGAAAACGTTTTTCAAAAAACAGAAATTATGTTTTCAAATTCTTTAATCTGTTTTCATATTTTTATAGTTGATTAATTTATTAATGGGAACTACCAACTGCTTCCGGTTTATTGATGGACTATGCTCACCTAATTGAAAGAAAGTATGTGAAAATGTGAATCACTGAGACACCGTAGCATGGATCGAATGTCGGATTTTCGGTATTCGATGGACGGGCCATTCGAATCGAAAAATTCGAACCGACGATAGCACGCGTCGAAGTTCGGTTTTGAATATTCGAGCGACGGGCCGATCAAATTGGAAAATTTGAACCGAGGACAGTGCGCATCGAAGTTCAGTTTTCAACATTTGAGCGAGGGTCAGGGCGAATCAGAAAATTCGAACCGATGATACCACGCGTTTAAGTTCGGTTTCGGAGATTCGAGCGACAGTCCAATCGAATTGAGAAATTCAAACCGACGACAGCGCTTGTCAAAGTTCGTTTTTCGAGGTTCGAGCGATGAGCCGATCGAATCGAATAAACCGATCTGGAAATGAACGCACGTCGAATCGAAAATACTATATTTGATCCGACAAAATACACACGTCTAATATTTAACATAGTCGTCCGCTATATAGGATCCACAATTTCGTTTTTTGAATTTTTAACATCGGATTCCAATCCGCAACCTTGAAAACCCCCTTGTACCAATTTTGCAAAAAAATCAATATATATTTAGCATAGACGTCCGCCATATTGGATTTGCCATTTTGTTTTTTTTTAATTTTTGACATCGGATTCGTAATCAGCAACCTCTAAAACCCCCTAACACCAATTTTGAAAAAATGCAATGTATGTCTAGCATAGTCTTCCACCGTATTGGATCGGCCATTTTGTTTTTAGAATTTTTGATATCGGATTTGAAATTAGTGACCCCAGAAACCCTTAAGTAAGAAGATGTAGCCCATTTCATGAACATTTTCTACTTTTGGACAACTTTTCTGGATTTGGTCCCAGTGCGTGCTGCTCCCGACATTATCCAAAATCAACTTTATATGGGTCCATTATTTTCATCTTAATTTGTTCGAAATTGTGCAACAAACTTCGACACATAAAATCACCCCTTTTCAGGCAAACACCTTGGTGGGGACAGCGAAACGTTTTGCCAACCCCGACATTGTCCAAAATGAACTTTATATGCGTGCATTATTTTCATCTTAATTTGTTCAAATTTTTACAAAAATCTACAATCCCTAAAAACCACCCGTTGTGCGGCAAATACCAGGCGTTTCCAGCAAATCGTACTGCTGGTCCTGGCATTGTCCAAGCTACTTTCCGCACAGGGGGATAGTTTTTAGGGGTTAAAGTTGGTTCTACAAATTTGAAAAAATTAAGACGCAAATCATGCACACATATAAAGTTGATTTTGGACAATGTGGGGACCGGTAAAACGTTTCGCTGGCCCCGCAAAGGTTTTTGCCTAACATTCCTCTTCCTCCTTTCTTCTCTTCTTCACCATCTTATCCAACACTCCCTTCACCCATAAGAATACAAAAAAACACATTAAAAAAGCTTTTTTGTAGGTTTGGGCTTCCAATATGTATGTTGTAATCCCTAGAGTTTGTAGTTCTTGGTTTTATTAGTTTTTATTTTGTGGGCTTAGAATAAGTGAGCTTGGGGTTTCACGTTTGGGTTTTGGAGGCTTCGGATATAGTAGAATTGGGTTTTCTGGAAAATCGGGTTTTGCGAGCTTGGGATTTGTGAACTTGAGATATTTAGGTTTGTGTTATGTGGGATTGGATTTTGTGGGCTTGGGATATGTGACCTTGCGAATCATGAAATTAGGTTTTGTGAGAAAGGGTTTTGTAGGCTTAGGATTTTGTTAAATTAGGTGCAATTGTGATATCTCAAATAAAAACTTGTTAAAAAGCATGGACGAGACTTTTGGGCTAGTTGTGAACATTCGCAAAACTTCATAAAATCTCATAATGAATGCTTTATTTACTCCTTTTATTTTAACGGCTACATTAGGAACCGCGGAAAATCTTCCAGCGGTGTTACCACTGTTTGAGTTATCAGTTTCATCCCTTGGTTAATTTATAATTTAAGCGTTTCTTTCTTTGAACTCCTTGAATATGTGAGTATGAGCAGTGGCTTTTCGTTGTTTTCCTTCATCTGTCACTGCGCACCGTTTTTTTTTGTTTTAAAGTAAACGACAACCTATGTGTATTATCCATTCGAAAAATCGCATCTTAGTACAGTCTGTCAAGTTAAAGCGTGGGTAACTTTTTTGGTAAAATATTTTATTTAAACGCATGTTTCTACATGGAATTACATTTGTCAAGGTGTCGAGCA
>NC_046666.1:84545923-84549101 GCF_010883055.1 Belonocnema kinseyi | reverse complement strand
AGCTCTTCTTAATATTTTGACACCAAAATCATGTCGATACACCTTACCGACTGCGAGTAAAGCCACCCACGCTTTAACTTGACAGACTGTATATAAAGGAGAAATACATTATATCCAGGTTGCTGATAATCTCTTCTTTCAGATCTAAACAATCAAGCTTTTTCATTTTGCTTGCCTTCGCTCCACAAATATAAAAACTTGCCGATGATGGTGTATCAGATATTGCTAGGAAGGCTTTTACATCTCCAATAGTCTGCTTCATGTCAATTCTAACTACGAAGGCGCTATTAGGTGTAGAAATCTTCTTTGGCTTTAATATCTAGACTTAGCGTTTGATTTCTTGAATCTCTGTTTTTGTCTTTTTCTTTTTTTCCTTAGAAAATATACCACCTTGATCAAAAAGTTTTAGAACTTTAATTTTAAAATCAAAAATACAAGTTTAGTCAAGATAATCGATATTGTCCCCTTGAATGTACTCCCCATCGACTGCAACGCACTTATGCTAGCGCTTGATCCAATCCTCGAAACATTTTTCATAATCGGTTTGCGGTATAGCCATCAAAGCCATCTTCGAATTTTCCATGACCTCATCTCGGGTGCTGCAACGCGTTCCGCGGAGCGGTTTCTTGAGTCGACCGAATAGGAAAAAATCGCAGGCAGCCAAATCATCTATGATGCGAGCTTCTCTTTCTGTTTCGTGGACCTGCGACGGATAACAACCTTTTTAATTTTGCAATTTGATAATCACTTGTATCATTCAGAAGAGATACAATTGCATCAGAAATTTTTGTTATTCTAGTAGTTTTTAATATTCGGAGAAATTCTTTTTGAATATGGATTAACGAATAAGTTTCTTCTATGGTCATCAATCTGCGTCTCTTTGTCGCAGCTGAAATTTCATCAAATCTTTCGGTACTCAGTCTTCATCCCGGACTTCCCGTCAGCTCTGAAAAATGTACAAAGAAACCTGAGTTGGACCACTTATCAAAGTTTATTTTGAACTTACTTTTAAAAACAAAAGGTGGCTTTCACTTTTGATAAAAGTGCATAATAAAGTGTCTGGTCAGGGATCTGCCAGCTATTACTGAAATCAATCATTTTCAACCGAAAACTGAACTTTTTACAAATAAGTTTAAATTTTAGCCAAGTAGTTGAAATTTGAACTAAAAAATTGTGTGTTCTAAAACATACAAAAAATAATTCAACAAAAAAAGACAAAAAGATGAATCTTCAACAAAAAAAGTTGAAATTTAAAATTAAAAACTGTTGAATTCATCCAAAAATATCTCAATTTTACACGAGAGTTGACTTTTCAGTTAATAAGGATTTTTTTTAAATTGTTGAATTTCAAAGCCAAAAGATGATTTTTTACAAAACAGTGTAAACTTTATTTTAAACGGAATAGTTCAAAGACTTCTGGTCAAAAAGTATAAACTGAAGCTATTATTTTTTTTCAGTTGAAAATTAAAATGTTCTGTTAGACAGTTCGATTTTCAAGATTGTCAATTCTTCAATAAAAGTTTTGAGTTTGGATTTATAAATAAAAATGTAAAAATTAACAATATAAAGCGAATTAAAATAAAAGAATAAAATTTATAATTTAAAAAGTTTCCAATTAAAAAAGAATTGTAATTCATCCATTTTTATGGATCAAAATGATTTAGTCCTTAACATTTTAAAAATGTATTGATTTATTCTTCAATTCAAAGCATTGAAAATAATAGTTTTGGTTTATATTTTTTAACCAGAAGTCTTCGAACTATTCCGTTTAAAAAAAACTGAACACTGTTTTGTAAGAAAATCATCTTTTTGGCTTTGAAATTCAACAATTAAAAAAAAACCCTCATTGACTGAAAAGTTAACTATTGTGTAAGATTGATATATTTTTGGATGAGTTTAACAGTCTTTAATTAAAAGTTTAAACTTTTTTGTTGAAGGTTCATCATTTTAGTTGAAAATGTAACTAATTGTTTGAAAATGAAAGTTTTTTGTAATTAATTTTTTATGGGCTTAGAATTCAATAAAAAAATTCAATTTTTTGGCTGAAGATTATTAATTTCAGTTAAAAAATTCATCTTTCTGGTTGAAAATGTAACTATTTCATTGGAAATTTGTTTTTCTCTTTTTTTAGTTGAAAATTCAACTATTTTGATAGTAAGTTAATTTCTAATATTTTCATTTGGTAAACTCAAATTTTTATCTTTGAATAACAATGAAAAAATATTAATCTGGAAAAATTTTTAATAAAAATAATTTAACTTTTATTTTAAAAACTTTTTAGTTAAAAAATTGGTTTAATCGTTTAATTATTATTGTTAAGAACTAAAATTTTCTTGAAGTATTATCATTTTGAACCTTAAAAATATAAGCGTAATTTATGTTTTTCAAACCAGAAATCTCTAAAATGTTAAAGTCATAAAAATTTGAAATTTGTAATTTCGTATTTTAACATAATTTGATAAAAAATATGTAAAAGTAAAAGGTGTTAAAAGTTTTTATTTTATAAGTATGAATTATTGAGCGTTTAAATGAAATATTTTGAATTAAAAATTTGTCATAATTATAATATTATAATTAATAATATACGTATATATTTATATGTATAATAGTGTTAATATTTATATCATTTATATTTATGCTTGAAATAACGTAACCTCAAAATATGCACATCTAAAGAGGTGCGCGAAGAATTAATTCATGAAAATCGCCAGCATCGAAATCTGGAAATATTATAATCCTAATCTCTTGATTTTATTTCAAAGAGGATAGAGATATAAATATAACCGCCGAAGTGTTCTGACCGGCAATCGTGCACCTTCGAGTTTTCAAATTCAGAAGAGGAGAAATGGGTTGCGCGCACTACCCAGTCATTACATAACCAAGTCGAACTAAAGTTAAAGCATTTTTACTCGGAGTGGGCTCAACGTTGCTCAAACACAAGCAGCCAAGGGAATTTCAACTCATAGTGATATAAGTCCATATATCCACTTTTTGTATCCAGCAACTTATTTCCAAATCTATTTAAATGACAATGTGTGATCCCCCAGTAAGCAAAATACGGTCTCTAAGATGATCTCTTGGTAATAGCTGGCAGATCCCTGATCAGACACTTTATTATGCACTTTTATCAAAAGTGAAAGCCACCTTTTGTTTTTAAAAGTAACTTTAAAATAAACTT
>NC_046666.1:84515698-84545823 GCF_010883055.1 Belonocnema kinseyi | reverse complement strand
TATAAGATCATTTAATCATTAACAAAAATTAGCTTTTATGACAGTCAAATTGACCCTTTTTGTTAAGGCAGGTATACACTCGAAGTTATAAGCCGCTCATGTTGGAGTCATGCAAATTTGACTCAAGAGATAAATTTATGTCTTTAAATCATAAAAACTTGTCTCCAAGACATAAATTGAAGTCTGGCTCCATCTAAAAACTGATAGATGCTCAATTCGAACTTTTCGACTTCAGCATGTCTTAATTGAGGGTAACTCCAATCGAGCTCAAGTCGTAAATTTTTACTCGGGAGTCTACCCGCCATTTTTAGTGAGATAGTTGTGTATCCGTTTCTTGCATCTGGCGCCTCAAATGTTATTTTCATACCTTTTTGAGTACAGTGCAAGCAGAGTAGAGGAAGACGAGTTGAAATATAACTCTTGTGAAAGAACTCCGTAATTGCACTGTCCAGAGTTGTTTGAATCATCTCCGTTCTTAACTTATAGTTCTCCCACGAAACCATCAGAAGTTGATTTTGAGGACTGAATATCGCTAAAAAACGTCGGAGGGAGTATTCACTATATAGAAATGGACTTAAATACTCTGAATAGATTTGAACATAAAACTAGTAATTATTATTCCCTGTAAACCAGAATTTCTTAATTAATTAATTTATTTAACTTTAGTCAGACAAGGAAATTAAAAAATTCACAATTAAATATGTTTTGTTTTAAAAAAGTTTATGATTGTTCAATTGAAGTTGCGTAACTCATCAATCGATTTAAGAAATTCAGGTTTATATATATTGGTGTCTATGAATTCTTCCTATACCAATTCTGATTGATATACAATTTTTACCCATTGGGCCGGGTTGCCATATCTCAAATCTTTTAATCGTGATCATATTTCACTTTTCTAAATACTAAATAAAAAGTCGCAACAAGCCAACAAATAACAATCTAGAATTATAAATTCGTCCATCTTCCATCTTCCAGACATAAAACTGAGTTGAAACAAAAGATAATGTCTTACTTTAATGCTCTTAGCATGATGATTCCAAGCCGGCGTAAACTTGTCTCAAGACAAATATTTGTCGACTCAGCAGTGAGACTATTAAAAAAATGGTAATTTTTATAAGGATCTCCTAGCCGTTAGAAATACGTAAAACCAAACAACATTTTCGGTATCATCGTGAAACAAGTATAATACAAATAAAAATCCGTAATTAAATTGATTCAATATATATAATGTAAAAATATACAAAACTGTTCATTCATTAAAAATTGTTAGCTTTTATGATAGTTTGAATTGCACTTTTTGTCAGGGCAGGTATGTAATCAAAGTTATAAACCGCTCTTCTTTGAGTCATAAAAATGCGACTCAAGCCATAAATACATGCCTGAAAGTTTTGATTTGGGTCAATTCAACTAGAAACAAAGTCGAAGTATTTTTACTCAGGGTTTTCAAAAACAGCAACGAAGTAAGATTTTTTGAATTTTTTAAAATAAAATAAAAGACTGAGTTACTTCATTAACTCTACTTTAAATTGAGATAATTGTTCTGTGGGGATTGTTGGTGAAAATCGAAATCAATGCGAATCGGGTAATACCATAAAAGTGCAAATTTCGTCATCATGAGATTTCATTCGTTTGAATCCTGTTATCTAGATTTTCACAAAAAAAAAATCTTTTGCACATAGAGCTTTGATTTTATTTAGAGATACAAAAAATTGGTGTATATTTTATGATAACAGAAGCGCCAAGTATTTAACAATCTCTATAAGGGCCCACTTACCATAGAAATTATTGTTTTTTTTTAGATTATTTTATAGTTTAATATTATTAGACTATTTAAACAAAACAGTCATGAAATTGCGCTTATTATACGAGATTAAACACTCCCTTACTGTTTCATATAGTTAGTAACGATATTATTCGGTATGATTTGTTAACGAATAAATGGTTTGAGATTTTTCGTGTTTCCTTAGAGCGATCAGTGGCAATAATTGTCAAAACTGGAGCAAACTTTCGCAAAGTAATTTTAAACAGTTATTGCTTGCAATGATTTAACCAAGGTGAGTTGCAAATGGTCTACTTGGGTCAATCCATTGCTTCAGTATGATGTCATTGTCTTTTGCCATCTGCGACACCAATAATAGTACTATCCCATTCAAACCTTTAAACATATCTGAACTGGTTTTATTGCCTCGTAAAGTCAAAGAGGTATTTATAAATTTTTGCTCACAGAATCTAAGTACTAAAATGAAAATTCTCTATATGGTCAGATCTTTAAGAAATAGTGTATCGAAATAAGCAAAATTTTAGTTTTTGATACTTCTTAAAAACCTTACCAAATGAAGTCGATGTTCCAAACATTTTAGAAAATACTTCGAATAAATCTTAAATATTTTACATTCCCTAAAGTAAAAGCGTTATTGTTAGACTCGATAAAAAAATACAATCTGAAAATAAAATTTTTAAAATTCTAAGCTGTTCTAAATTTTCCAGGACTTAATTAAAATTTTTTATCTAAAATTAAGACTTGATTTTTAAAGTTTTACGATAGAAAGCCCCAAAATTGCTAGAGAAAATTTAATATATAAGTCCGTGTCAATAATTATTTACTATGATTTATCCAGTTTAAACTTCCTGGATCATTTACTTAGGGTTTGTTGATTTCTGTAATATTAGTCGATGAAAAGGAAGTTCAATTCTTGCCTCCTGGCGAATCTAATTGTGTAGGCAAAAGAGGCTATGAAGTGAGTGAAGGATTTCTAAACTCACGTTTATGATTCTTCGACCAGACTATGAGTAATAAAAAGCCTCGTAG
Organism: Belonocnema kinseyi; assembly: GCF_010883055.1. Classification (NCBI taxonomy): domain Eukaryota; kingdom Metazoa; phylum Arthropoda; class Insecta; order Hymenoptera; family Cynipidae; genus Belonocnema; species Belonocnema kinseyi. The sequence goes on along the minus strand of NC_046666.1, from coordinate 84,543,014 downwards.
GAAGTGTGATCGTCTGGAGGACGTTCCATGATCTTTAAGCGAGGACGACCTGTGCGGCAATCAGATCACGTGCCGCAGTGAACTTGACGGGCGACACTCTGATGCAAGTTACTGACCGAGGCCACGGAGAAGCCAAGACGCTCCATGAACTTGAATCGTGGAAGAGCATCCCTCATTCATTTCCATTCATTTTATAACATTCGGTGAGCTGCCTTCAAATATAATAATTGAGCTGCTGAGTTCATTGACAGTATATTTACGTTTATACTGTTATTGCACTCAGCCATTTAAATTTAAATATATAAATGCAACATTGATTTTACGACTGCCTTAAATTCTGCTGAGAAATTACATCTACAATAGTTAAACTCTCGTTATCGCCTGATTAATTATGTCACTAACACAGTCAAAAATAAAATGTAAAAATGGTACAACTTTGAATGCATAAATGAGCTGTAATTTGTAGATAAACTTAAAATAGTCAAAAATAATTTATCTGGATTCAAGTTATGTACATTTTATTTTTTATTGTAAATGTTATGTTTATTATACAAAAACAAAAGTAAAATATAGTCAATACAGGAAATTTAATGAAAATTAGTGCCAAATGATTAAATTAGTATTATCGCTAAATGTGGAATTACAGATGGAGTAAAAAGGAAAATAGAAACCAATCGAAAAACAAGTGCCAAATGTTTGCCTTATTTCCGAATTAAGGCAGATCGGGCACACAATTTTTTGGTTGTTAAATTTGGCCCCCTCTAGACCCCGGCTTAACAGCCAAGCTTGCTAGTAGATGGCCCTCCATTAATTTCGGGGACTAACGTGGGTTAACTCCAAATTGCCCAAGTTCCAATGTAAAGTGTCAAGCGTCAAAAATATTTCAATTATTATTTGTAAAAGTGACAAAATAAGTGGGAAAAAATGCCAAAATTGAGCACAAGACGAGTGCGTAGGTATAGTATACTTCAAAATATTCCTGAATCACGTGTTGAAGACTATAATAAGTAAATTTATTAAGAATTTTAAGATGAACCCCAACCTCGAAATGAGGTTATTTATTTATAAGAAGATTAGCAAAAGTAATGTTTCATTTGTTGAATATGAAAACGAATTAGATCAACAATGGCGTCATAAACATATTTGGTTTGACGTATTTTTAGGTGATTTGATAGAATCGGAATATAAATACAACCTTCTTGTTTATATTCACTTTTGTAAAAATAACTTAAAGAGCAAGTGCGATATTATAATCCATTTATTTTAGAATAACTTTCCACAATTAAGTTCAATATAGAAATTGAAAGCAACTTTAATTTAGAAATTAAAACCAAAAATATATTGCAAAATACTTAAATGGTTTATCATACACAAATGCTGGCTGTTATATTGCGTCGTTTGACTTTTCCCGTTTGCTCGAAAAAAAAGTGTCTGACATACTCCAATTTTATCATATCGCGATCTGTTAGATAACCTAATATTTATATTCTCAAATTTCAGTTAAGAAGGTGATATATTCGATTCTAATAATATTTTACTTAAGAATCCCTTTTAATTAAGAATAAGAAAAATAAATTAATATGGGCTCGATCGGGGCCAGGCATGGTTATCTCTGGGCGCAACGCCTGGGCCCCGATCGGGCATTTCGTTTCATTTCGAGTCTGGCCCCATCTAGATAGCCTGATTTGGGCCAAATTCTGCCCGATCTGGCCCCGATCAGATCCAGATTGGAATGCCTCCTTTCTATTTTCAACTTCATTAGATAGTTCAGTGAAAAAAGAACAAATTTCGCTTTAAAAAAATCTAACATACACTTATGGAAAAAATAGTCAAATAAGCAACGGGTACTTGGCATAGAATTGTGTAGTATAGTGATATTTAGTAGAGTAACCAATTACTAAATAATTCACACAAGATGAAACAGTTCTATGGTAAGCCATTTACAACGTAAATTATTCTGGATCCCTTAGGATTACATGCACTATATGTATTGATTAAATCAACCAAAATCTTTTCTTACGCCGTCAAGAAACTTATTTGAATGATCTACAATGCTTTTTTGAATCGAGTAAACTATTTGCTGGTATAAACCAAAATTTTTACTTAGATCAACCAATAACTATGATATAATCAATCATATAAATAAAATGTTGTTCATGCAATCATATATTTTTCTGGATGATGTGGATTTGTATTATACAGACGTTGGTAATAGCCAGTGAATAGGAGTAGGTGATAGCGATGGGGGGCAGGCGAGGAAGAGTGAGCATAGGTAGAATTAATCGACTCTTCCACTTGTGTTTTTGCATTTAATAAGTCATGTTCATAGGTAACAGCTTCTCTGATCTTAAAAATAATGTTTACCTTTTGCGAAAGTTAACTAAGTGTGCAACACGCTGGGGAGATTTACCCTACAGTACCACGCAGCTTGCTTATCTCTCTTGTCTTTGTGGAGTGATGGACAAGTGTGCTTTCCTTCTGGAAAATATTTACTCCTTTCCGATACTAACATTGATTTTCGGACATTATGTTCAGATTTAGAAGAGATGCCTAGGAGGATCAATCGACTTTCTAAAGCCAGAAGCTTCGATGATATATTACAGAAAACGCTGAAACATTTTTTAGAATGTACTGGATGAAAATGCACTGACAATTGAAAATTTTCACTCTAAAATAAAAGTTTCGGGGCTGTGTGTAAACATATACTAAAGGAAATCATGAGTAAGAAAATCCTCACCCAGGAGAATTTATTCTTGTGTGGGAAGTGATCTCTTAGGGCAAGTGCCCGCAGAAATGTTATAGGCTCGAATTTTATTATACAAAGAAAAAAACGAACAACATAAAAAAGATGTATTGAAATAAATATAAGCAATAGATTAGAAAGAGAAATTAATACTATGCATTCGGACATCTGTGGCTATGACACGGAAAAAGAAGCTTTTTTTACAATTTCAGAATGTTTTGTTTTTGTTTTCTTGAAGTAAATATTTTGCTAATGAATGTTAACGCGGTTTTATGGGGAGTTAAGGTAGGTAGAACGGGAAACTTTTTTAAAAACTCGTTATAGAAGTTATTAAATTACACGTCAATAGATCCCTAATAGATATATTTCTGAGCTATCGGAGAGATTATAACACGTAAGTAGTTAAAAAAAATTCAAGAATTCCTCGAATTTTGTACCTTGACTTTAACTCGTGGTATGACCTTAAAGGCTGAGTGGTATGCATTTGAGATTTTTGCCACAATTTCCCAGCTCATGTCAGAAGTTGAAGTCAAGGTAAAACATTTGAGAAATTTTTGAATTAAAAAAACCTTCTTACGTGGTGTATGTTTCACCGGAAATTTTACCCACCAATAAGTAATTTCAAGCATATAACCTTATGATGCAATTAAGTTTGTTGGTCGTAAAACACTTTATAAATACACATACACCACACCCACCTTTGGTCAGCTACGTCAATGCCAAGAATGCAGTGTAAAAGTGGTTCCGTTTCGGTTCATTCGTGTTCGTAGGATGAAATAAGGTTAAATAAGGTGGGGTAAGGGTGAGCCATGCGCGCTCTACCTGCAAGCAAAAGTGAGAATATATTTATGAAATGGCAGCATTATAAATGAAAATAATTAATAAATTATTTAAATCACAACAAGTGGTTGGAACTGTTATGCATATATACTGATAAAAAGGTCTCGCTGATTCAGCTTGTGGGTTCAAAAATTTTGATTTTATTTGTAATATAACACGTTTACTTCTATTAGCGGTAAAACCATAAATGCCTGACTTATTAGAATGTGACAAAATAGCTCATTTATATTACATGTGTGGTATAAAACCAAAATATATTTTTGCTACTATATGCAATGAGTAATTCTGTAAAAGATTTGTCTTGGGGATACATCTATAAAATGTTGACGTTTAGCAATATCCGCTGGATGGCTGATCTATCCGAATCGCTTTGGTTTGTTTCCAACAGGCGCATCTCGCTCACGTGTCCCTTAATTATAAACCAGAATCGAATGAACAGAATACACACTGTACGGTTATATCTCTACCAGAAATAATGTACGTTTAATCTAACTATCAATATGGTTATACCTCATACACGTTCGGATTAGTTTTGAAAAAACAAAAAGTTGTTTGCGCGATGTTCTAATAAAAATTAAAAGTTTTTCTTGGGAGTCATAAATACTCCCATCAAGTTTTATAAAGAAAATTCTTTCTGTCTCCGTATCTTAGATATAGCTAAAAACCACAAAAAGCACATTTTCAAATTTTAATAGCAATTTTTTTTTTAGATTTAAATTATCAATAAAAATAGTTCATAGTAAGTCCATTTATACCTGTAAATTTCTCAAATATTCAAACATATAATGAGAATGTATTTGCAATATGTTGCAAGAATAATATACCAGGAATGTTCACATTCAAAAAAATTTTATGCACTTCGAATTACAAGAAAATATTTAAAAGTGATATGTTGCTCTTTATTTGACAATAAAGTAATTTTCGGTATATAAATGGTGACAAAAAATAATACGAGGCCAGTGGATTTTTACCTCCATACATAAAAATTCATTAATATATAGTTAATAATTAATAATTAATTAATTAAACCAATCATTTTTTGCTATGTGGGCGTCAATCTACTTACTTCGAACTATTTTTTCTGATAATTTATGTACCGAAAATTAATTTTATGGTGAAATAAAGAGCAATTCATCTCTTTTAAATATTTTCTGGTAGCTCAAAGTCAATTAAAGCTATTTCTATTCCAGCATTCCTTGTATATTATTGTTGTAACATTTTGCAAATACATTAACGTGACAAAGTACTCGTAAATAGGGAAAAAGTCAACTCCTGAACATTTCTTTACACTTTAAAGTAAACTAGGGTGGGTAAAAATATTTTGTTTTTGAGTTTTTCAGCTATATATCTACGATGAGGAGACAGGCAGAATTTTTGGGACGAAATTTTAGGGGAGGGTTTTTGACTCCCAAATGGAATTTTCATTGCTGTTGGACATTTGCACAAACCAGTTTTTTCTCGATACGCCCTAGTGTAAAAGCAGCACATATGAATGGGATTTTCTCATAAAATTTGTACGATTTGGCAGTACAACTGAAGTTGTACTTAATATTCACGCTTATATACAGGTACCTATTTTATGATATACTATGTTATTAAATGAATGATATTAGTAAAGTTATTGGCCAAAATTTTTGTACGAGAAGTTTTTGTGAAACTGTGCAAGAATAGGCAGAAAGACTTTATATTTTATAATTGACTTAATTTTAAGCCGTTCATCAAAAAAGTTGAAAGAAAATGAACAAAAATATTGAAAGCGAAAATTGTGGCTATACAAATTTATGTCACTGGTACAAACGTATAATGCATATCACACAATAGACTGAACAATATTATTTATAGCATACACATACTGCAATAATTCTAGGCTTAAAATAACTTTTTTAGTAGTTTAATCTTCATATTTTATATTAAAATCTGAAGTATCAGTCGGCAATGTCATATTTTAGATTCGCAAGCAGTCTTTTCTGGTAGCAAATGTGTATTTGATTGCAGCATAGTGAGGCTAAATCATATATTCTTAGTTAAATGAGGCAATTATTAACTGGTTTTCATGCTTTTATCATCATCTGCATTAAATTTAGAATAACTTTGTCCGGGGCATTTTTTAAAAAACTTATTATTTCTACTATTCAACGAACAAAATAGAAAATATATGAAAAAGCTATAGCCTATTTTTTCAGCCAAGAATCGTTTTAAAACCGGGGGCTGGTTTTTGCTATAGGGACCCTAAGGCGGCCAATCCAAGGGCATGTATACTGGCGAAGGGAGTCAACGTTGTTTCGATGCTTGAGCTATGTTCCACAGACCTGATGGTGATAGTCACGGATCTTAAAGAAATAGGAAGGATTGTCATGGGATCGGCTTACTTTCCATATGACAGCAATACCAATCCAGCCGTGGGGGCACGTACACTGGTGGAATACTGCCAGGTGAGGGGTCTTCCTCTTCTCCTGGGGTGCGATGCTGACTCCCACCACACCCTGTGGGGTAGCACAGACATCAATTCAAGGGGCAAAGACCTATTGGAATACTTATTACTACTCATTTAGATATTATTAATACGGGGAACACCCCGTCGTTTCGTAATACGGTCAGGGAGGAAGTCATTGACATCACTCTCAATACCGGTAGTTTTACAGATAACATCAAGAAGTGGAGAGTCTCAGATGAACCCACTCTCTCAGATCACTCACTGATGGAGTTCGTGTAGGAATCCGCTGTACCTACCGGCCCTAGATGGATCATAAATCCAAGAAGGACGGACTGGGGTCAGTTTTCCACAGAACTAAGAAGTGCACTATCAGTTATGCCCAGGTCAATCAGAGACGTGGATACCCTGGAGATGGCGGCCGAGTTGATCACGGAAGCCATCAAATCCACTTATGAAAGTAATTGTCGGCCTTCGGAACTCCGCAAGGCTAGAGAGATCCACTGATGGAAAGCGAAACTTGAAGAGCTTCGCAGGCAAACCAGAGAGAGGTTCAGATGTGCCAGTTCTGTCAAAACGAAGGAACTGTGGACTTTATTGACATCGATGAGGGATGAGTATAGGAGTGCAACACGCAAGGTAAAGCATGAAAGCTGGACCATTTTTTGCACTGATATCGAGAAAGGAGCAGAGGCGCCAGACTAGACAAGCTGCTTTCTCGAAATCCGGATGCTATTCGCGGGACTCTTAAATTGCCCGGCGGGGGATACTCAGAGTCGGACGGCGATACCTTGGCTCACCTGATCAAGGCACATTTTCCGGGCTTCACAAAGTAGGAGATAGGGGGAGGACACCGCTGACGCAATCAAAGTTGCCTGTGGCCCAACTGGACCCGAAACAACAGCTAGCCAACGAGATTGTGAATCCAGCCAGGTTCAGGTGGGCCCTGAAGTCCTTCAGTCCTTACAAGTCTCCCGGCTTATATGGTATATAGCCAGTCCTCTTACAGAGAGCTGGTGAGATCATCATTGGGCCTTTGGTGAGACTTGCTAGGGCTAGTCTGACATTGGGTTATGTTCGGGCGGTATGGAGGGGTGCTAGAGTAGTCTTTATTCTGTATACTTCACTCAAGGATTTCCTACCCATTAACCTCACATCTTTTCTACTAGAAAAAGTGGAAAGAATCGTGAACAGATATATTCGTGATATGGTCTTGTCAAGTACGCCTCTTCACAAGCAAAAACACGCCTATAGAGCTGGTCATTCGACTGAAATGGCCCTGGGCACTGCAGTTGACCTAATTGAAGGACAACTGAAGCAAAAAGGTGTAGCGATTGGAACCTTCATGGACATTGAAGGAGCCTTTAACTACACCTCTGGAGAGGTGATCAGGGCGGCCATGATCGTACACGGAGTGCCTAGTGCATTCGTGGAATGGACCTGCCACATTTTGGCCAATAGGAATCTATTCACGACCAAGGGTGACACCACTTAATGTGGAACCATTGACTCGCGATGTCCGCAGGGGGGGTGTTCTATCACCCTTGCTCTGCTGCCTGGTGGCGAATGAATTGCTTCATCTACTCACGATTCAGAACCTCCACGTCATAGGCAATGCGGACGATATACTGGTTATCGTTGTGCGGTCAGAATCTGGATGCGCTCTTCGTAGTAATGCAGCAAGCACTAAGAATAGTTGATTCATGGTGTAAGAGGTGTGGCCTGTCAGACAATCTGATTAAGACGGATGCAGTTGTGGTCACCAGAAGGTACAAGTGGGGAACCACGGGTACGTTGAAATTGAGGGGGAAAAACCTCGAAATCAAAGGGCAAGCCAAATATCTAGGGGTCATCCTGGATAAGAAGCTGCCAGGGAACAAGCACGTAGAAAATAAGTGCAAGAAGCTAGTAGCTCTTTTTAATAGCCCATTGGCTCTGTAGTAGAGCTATAGGGAAAAGGTAGGGCTTGAAACCGGAGACACTTATCTGGATCTACACAGCGATTCTGCGACCCAGACTAACCTATGCGGCAGTCGTCTGGTGAACCAGGCTCGAACTTTCTACTGTGAAGTCCCAACTGGAAAGAATCAGGGTACTGGTTCTGAGAGGTATCACTGGTGCCTCGAAGTCGACACCCACGATGGCCCTGGAGGCACTAATAGGTTTGGAGCCGCTCCATCTCACCATAAAAGCTGTTGCTGCGAAGGCGGCCTGGAGACTGAATATGGTAAACTAAACGATAGCAGTACCTCGACAGTTATGCGGATACCAATGAACATCACGAAGAGGCCGATACTGAGCATGCTCAGGGATAAAGTGTCCTCTTGTCACTACCTCCTCGACAAAAAATACCGGGTTAGCCTATCCGCAAAAGAGTAATGGGCTAACGGCGAGGCACACCTGCCCAGTGATGGAGACAACTGGTTTACAGATGGCTCTAGGAACAAAGAGAACGCTGGAGCAGGTGTATACCGTATAAGGAACGGAATGGGCTTCACTATTGCGATGAGGTCCTACGCAACAGTTTTACAATCTAAGATTATGGCCTTGCTCCAGTGAACCTATAAGGCAATGGAGTGCGGCAGAAAAGGAAACATTCGCATCTGCTCAGATAGCAGGGCTGCTCTGAATGCTCTGCATGCCTCTGAATGGAACAACGACTACGTCGCTGCTAGTATGGGAGTGCTTTGAGGCACTGAATAAGCTAACGACAGAAAACCGAGTCACTCTGTTTTGGATCCCTGGACACAGTGGCATCAGGGGCAATGAAATATCGGACAGGTTAGCAAAGCTAGCAGCAAAGGAAAATTTTATTGGACCTGAGCCAGTTGTACGCATTTCCAGCAGGTCGGTCACTAAAGATATTAACAGTTGGCTGGCCGAGGAACATCAGAATAAGTGGGATGCGGTCTCTGGCTGGAGACAGGCTAACACACTCTTGTGCTCAAAGCTAAACCCTCATCGAGCGAAAGAAATATTTAAGCTCGGTAGGAACGAAGTCAAAATCCTAACAGAAATGTTTATAGGACATGGAAACCTCCGGTACCACAGACATAAGATAGGGCTAGAAGAAGATCCCCTCTGTCGTCTATGCGGAAAGGACAATGAGACTTCCACTCATATCCTCTGTCACTGCCCCGCGATTGCAGTGAAACGTGTAACACTCACAGGCGGCTTCTGCATCAGTGAGTCTGAAATATCGGCCAACAGTGTGGCTGCGGTCCTCTCTCTAATGGAGAGGACTTTGGGGCAACGCTTAAGGCTTATAAGTGGACGCAACGGGATCACCCAAGCGTCAGAGGCCGTGACGGTCTCAACCCAGAATATAAGAATAATAACTACGACTGAAAATTCAAAGAATTTTTTTTTGTAACAAGCAAACAAATTTTGTGTGAATTTGCTCACAAATGTCAGAGTGCATTCTTAGAAAGAATTGTAAAATATTGTATTAAATATATTAAAATCGGCTCAAATAATGTTTTTATAAGTTTAATGCCAAGCTAATATAAAATTTGAAAACTTTAACATCGGCATAAAATTGGAGCCCCTAGTGTAATTTGAATATGAAAATTCAATTTGGTCCTACTGTACGCAGTGCACATTTATTAAGTAAAGCGAAAAATATATCTTTCGAAAAGAAGTGTTTTTTCAAGACACATAATTTTTCTTGAGTTCGTTTTTTCATAAAACCATTATATTGTTTGAAATATTAAAAACAAAGACAGTATTTTGGGAAAAATTTTAAATAGCAATAGAAATGTATCTATTGATTTGAAGAAAAAATGATTTTACTGTTATTCTTTAGGACAAAAAATAACGCCTAGGAACAGTGAAAAGCTGAAATTTCATGGTAGCCTTTCGCGAGTTCAATCTAAAGGTAATAGTGATAAAATAGGATTAGATCTGCTTGCTACTTTTGTAAATAGGTGAAGAATTGGTTACTGGTTGGTTTTTCGTTACTTTCAAAAACTCAAGTTTCGAAATAAATTTAAATTATTAAATGGTGACTTTTTAATTTTAAAAAATAGCTTACCCATAATGGTACTTTTGCGCGATATAATGCAAGTAAATAAATTGGAAATTAAAAAAAATTTCTAATGTGCGCATTATAAATCATACTTTTATGTAATCGAAAAGTGGTCATGTAATTGCTGGTATATATAAATTTAAAAAAATGTTAACAAAATTCTAAACCATTAATCATGACAAACAGTTTTTTCATTATACCATTAAGCTATTTTCCTTTCGGGGTAGGCTTTACTGACTCGGGAGGAGATTAATGTGGGGAAGGAGGATTCGGTTTTTTCAGATTTATCTAGAATTCTTGTGTTACTAATTTGAGTAGCGCGTTCGTTTAGCGAAATTGCTCTGACCCAGGTTACTGATTAATCTCTCTAGGAATCACCCCAAGTGAAGAGCTTCACAAAGTCGCCATATAAGGTTCCTCACTCAGGCCCATTGGTATATAAAGTTGTTTTGTATTTTCTTCTCTTCTTCTGTTTTAATTTTATTTTTATATTTCTTTACCAGTCATTTAACTTACCTCTTTCTGTCTCTGTAATCATTTTCTTGTCTATTTCTCTCATCATGGTTAATGTCTGTGATGATTAAAAACCTTAGATACGCTTGCTCCTTTTCATGAGCGGCTGCGCGCATTTCATCATTTCACCATGCATCCGCAGAAGTTTTTCCTACAACCGCAGTACTACACGCTTCAGTCGCACTCCTTACTAAGAAATCCTCGATCATATTTAAAGTGCCCCCTATATTTTCATTGTCTATCACTGCCTTTTAGTGTTTCTCTTCTCTCCGTATCTTTTAAGCGGACCAGCTAACCTTATTGCAAGACAACTGAAGCAGAAAGGCGGTGCAATGGAAACCTTAATGGACATTGAAGGAACCTTTGGTCCCGATCAAATAATTTCTTGATATATTAAAATCTTAAGAAAAGAAACGCCTTTACTAACCTAAATGGTATGCTATTTTCCGCGTTTCGTGATTCATCGCCACCTCCTATATAAATTAACTTTTTTAACCATGTGCACTATTTGTATAAAAAATAACTAATTTGGTTTTTAGAGCTATCACTGTCCAAATTTACTTAAAAATATTTTAGGATTGTATTTTGATGCGGAAAATACTTATTTGTACCGTTTACACCTCAAAACTCACGATAACTGCGACCGTCCCGATTACTGGGACATTTACCTTAGCCTCTTTAACTATTTTAATTTTCTCAGTGCATTCAGTGCATTTTTTCACTGCACTTGTTTTCAATTTTTCCCCATGTTCGTACACTTTTTTGAACACAATTCGACCTTTACATTGCTATTTTTCCTGGGATTTAGGCATTATTATTTTTAGCTAGCAACAAATGGATAGCCTTAAAATAATGAGAAACACACAAGAACAGTAAGAAACATATGGCCGGCATGGCAGATTTAGAAACCTCAGTGCTACCAACAGGCAAATACAAAGCAGCCAGAACTGTGCTATGTGGTCGCACTGACTCCTTTAAAATATGTATTATATTTAGTATTGTAAATGTTAATTTTTTATAATTTCATAACAATTTAGACGTAAAACTATTATTCATATAGAATTTGCATATATACTATTTGTCTTTTGACGTTTCCATGCGCCTAATATGGATTTTAGTTTCATTTATAATATCTGTGATATTTACATAATATTAATTATCTACTGCTCATCTCAATATCATATAAAGCTCAAAAATTATCCTATGAAAAATTCACAAACTTTTTATGATATTGTACCTAGTGTACGTCCTTAATGGTGAGGGGCAATTCACTTTGAAATCAGATGAATCTTTGCCGAAGATTGCATTTGATTTCATATGAGTTTATTTCAGATTTTATAGGATTTCATAGATTGCTTCTTTCTTGTAAGCTAAATGTGATTTAAATAGCGACATGTCACTGACTGCTCTCGACTCCGTCTGACTCTCTTTGATTTCACTCTGACTGTTCGATGATTGCTCGATGATTGTTCGAACGGGACACACTTACGGCCGTACTATATAATGTCAGGGGTGGTTCAGCTAGCGTGGGTACAATGGAGAAGATTATAATTCAACTTTCTTTACGCTAGAAATATATAAATATTAGGAACATATATTTTATAATAATATAAAAGGGTCTTTCATAAATTATTAGGAATTTAATTGTAATACAGTATAGAGCCCACTTTATGTCAGCAATAACTCACGTATTAGGCACATCTTTAAGAGGAGAGAAATGTTTGCATGTCCAGTTTTACAACCATGGCCAATCATGCTTTTACAAGTCGTCCTGTGAATATTGAGCTCTACAGAGAGAGAGACGTGTGTACAACTGCAAGTGATGTACGATATTTAATTCAAAATCAGCCTTTTATGAGACGGCAGGGTCGCCTGAAAAGTGAGCCGTGAATAAATATGACAAAAATAATAATTGCAAAAAAACAGAAATTTCAAAAATTTATTAAAAAAAAAATTGGTTAATCAAACAAAATTTACTTAAGCAAATAATAATTTATTACAAAATAAGTTACTAGTATCTAAATGGCATAGATATTCAATAATAAGCAGCAAAGCTAATTAAATTTTTTTTTAAACTAGAGTTTTATACCTCTTCTTAAGAAAAAGTCACAATTATATAATAAAAAATTGTTTGAACGAATACTAAACGCTTGAAACAAAGATTAATATTCCTAGAAATGAACAATTGCTCTATCAAACATAAAAAATCTACCTTTCAATAAGTAGGTGCAAAAAAATTATTTAAACAAAAATAAATTATTTCAACAATTTGCAATTAGTTGAAAAATACTTAAAACCATCCCAGTTGACTAACAAAAATAATTTATGGCAAAAAAGGGAAAAACAGAGCATTTATGTGTCAATTTTGGGCAAAAATGTCAATTTCATTTTTTTTTTGCATTTTTGGGGCTCGAAAAGAGGGGGATGGGGGGCATAAAAATTTAACATAATTTTATGGCAATAATTGATTAAAGAGTCTCCAAGAAATTCTTAATATCCCCTGCAAGCTAAGTTTAAATCCAGAAACCTGAAACACATTTTTCCCAAAAACCAAAATTTCCCCATGTTAATCTTATGGGATTGCCAGGGTCTTTGCGACAGGTCCTAATAGTAACCGATTTGGCTCAAACTTGAAGGAAATTTTTCTTCCGGCAACCTCACAAAATGGGCGGGAGGAGGGGACATGTCCTCTATTCGAAAGCCGGTTGTTCGAACTACCCTAGTGTGCATCACTAGTCTCAAAATATTTCACAACAATTTCCCAAAGATTTCGAATATTTCATAAAGATTGCAAGGATTTCAAAGATTTGAAACCGGCGTTTACATCAGATTTCAAAATTTTCACAAACATTTCGAACATTTCCAAAAATTGTAAAGCTTTCAAAAGATATCAAATATTTCATAAATATTTCAAAGACGTTAGACTAACAAATCAGGTTTTAACAAATTTAAGAAAATTCTAAAGGTTTCATTGATCTCAAACTAACAAAAAAGGTTTCACAACAAAATTTTAAGCTCAGCATTCACAAATACGTCTGCAAAATTTTCAAAAATTTCAGGTATTTTAAAGATTTCAGGTATTTCAAATATTCCACCAAAATTGAGAATGATTCCAAAAGAATTCACAAAAATGTCAAGATTTCACAAAGATTTTGAGTACTGCAAGAGATTTCAAAGAATTCGCAGAGATTTTAAAAGGTTTCAAAGATGTCATAAATATTTCAAGGATTTCAAAGACGACTTGTGTTCGCAAAAAAATCAGGAATTGTTTTATTTATAGCTCTTTTTTCTTATAAATGGTTGGCCTTGTAATTGTATAATAATATACTTCATTTATAAAAATTTTGTATTAAGTTCAGGGCACATAAAATTTTTGACCCAGCATTGTTATATGTATTACTAGCCGAATGTGAGGCGGAAACGAGGTAATTAAAAAAAAATGAGAAACCTATAGATATTTTTGAATTTAATTAAATTGCAGTTTTGACCTTATTGAAACAGAATATTTTCCTGTTTTTACTTTTAATTTTGAATGTTTCTAAGTCGAGTTATTAAGCACCATGCTGTTTCTCACAATTTTAAAAATTCTCACCATTTAGTATATAAGGAATCTTCAAACCGCTTCCCTCAGCGTGAGTTGCGTGCGATGCGTGTGTTATATGTATATGTTTGTATGCTATGTATGTAAGTATGAATACTAATAATAATAATGATAATGTGCGTATTTATGAGCTATAATTGTGCAGTATGAGTTGTTGGAGTTTCAGGACGGGTTACGAACTTGTCGTTTTCGTATTTTCGACCGCCACATTTTCTTCGAATGACTCATAATTTTGAGCATAGTCTTTAGCAAATTTCGGAATTCTCTCTTTCAAAATGTAAAAGATTATACTAAACTGTAATAGCGGTTTTCACGTATTTTGTAACTAAATTTCTATGGGTTTACGATGACACAGCCACACAAAAAAATAAAAGTGTGCGGATCTGGTAACAGGAAACACGTATTACTATGGATTTTAGGGCGCTGAATTCAAATTCGGTATCAAAAATCACCCATCATGTCATGGTTGAGCAATAACCTCAAAAAATGACAAAAAATCATGCACTGAGGCCAATAAATTTCAAAATAATTCCAGTGATGCAAATTTTCACTTTAAAAACATGTCGACAACTGTGAAGGATCAATGCTTACCTGATATCAACTTATTTAACATAACTTTACCCAACAGAACCTGACCTCACCTAACCTGAATTAACAGAAATTTATTAAACGACACCTAAAGCTCTGGAAGCATATTTTCCCAGTAGCAAATGTGTGCTACATCGAATGGGTCAACTCGAGCCTAACCTAGAAATAAATCTCACCTAGCCTAACCTAACCTAACCTCACGGAACACAATTAAACTGATTGTGTTGTTCCGTTATGTTTGCGGTACCGTTTCATTCAGCTTCGGCTTAACCTACATAAAGGTTGAACCTATCCTAACCTAACAAAACCTGACCTAACCTAACCCAACCTAACTTAACTTCAAGTAACACAATTAAACTCATTGTGTTGTTCCGTTGTGTTTGCGGTACCGTTTCATTCAGCTTCGGCTTAACCTAAATAGAGGTTTAACCTATCCTAACCTAACAAAATCTGAACTAACATAACGTATCCGAATGAAATTCAACCACACGTGTAGCTATGTAAGCGTACGGTTCTCAGTCCTAAATGTGTGCTACATTTAATAGGTTAACTCCATCTTAACCTACAAAGGAATCTAACTTAACAGAACCTAACGAAAATTTGCTTAACGCAACACAACTAAACTTAAGTGTTCCCATTGTAACACAATAAAATTCATTTCATTGTACTACAGGTGGTTAAAAATTTAGACGCACATTACTCATTTGAAGAAACTTAGAACTACAAGTAGAATTGACCACATTTCAATTACCCTGACAATGTTTGTATCAATTAAAATGTAGAACTGAAACTTAAACATGCAAATGAATCAGAGTTTTATTCCAAAATTTTTTCTCTCTGCTTTTCTTAAACTTTCAGGATATACTTATACTATCTTTCGTGTTTACATTTTATCTTGCTTTTTATCGTAATTAGATTGATTTATAGACCTACTTCAGTCTACTTTCTGCCTGCTATTACGTGTCCTTTTTTCTTCGAAGGAACGACGCAAAAGGTTACGCTTACGTTTAAGACCTACATTCGTTTCCCTTTTCAACATCCAGCAAAAACCAGCCATCATGACCTCGTCCCATCTACCCTGATATCGTTGTTCCATCACCTTTATGTCTCGATGAAAACGTTCCCCTTGTTCTTCGCTGAAATCAACAACATTTTCTGGAAACTTATCCAGATGGGAATCTAGAAAGTGAAGTTTTAAATTCATCAAGCAGCCTAACTTTTTGTAGTTTCTTATAATTTTCGCAACAATATTTTCGTAGTCTGAACCTTTTTTGTTACCGAGGAAATTTGCGTTTACTGCTTTAAAACTTTCCCAAGCGTCCATTTCAATTTTCGTCATGTGGCTCACGAAATTAGTATTTCTTGTCAATATTTGAATCAGTGGTCCATCAAAGATTCCTTCTTTCAATTCAGCGTCTGAAATATTAGGGAATTTAAGGGATATCTACTTACAGCAAAAAGCGATTACGAAACTCCAGTCATTTACTGCTATTAATGTCACAATATGAAAGTACGCAAGAACAGGGTTGCCAGCGTAATCGGTTAGGTTAGGTCAGGTTTTTTTAGGTTAGGACAGGTTTGACCTCTTTGCAGGTTAAGCCCAAACTGATTCAAATGGTACCGCAAACACAAAGGGACAACACAATCAGTTTAATTGCGTTTCGTGAGGTTAGATTAGGTTAAGCTAAGTTAGATTTATTTCTAGGTTAGGCTCGAGTTGACCTATTCGATGTAGCACATATTTGCTACTGGGAAAATACGAGGTGTGTTCAAAAAGTAAGGTGACTTTTCAATTTTCGCGGGCTACGTACATTCAAGTTAAAAAATTTTTTTTGTTACGTTGGTACACTCGTCACGATCATATGTTCACAGTTTTGAGTATATAGCTCGTGTTGTTTTTCTGGCAGAGGCATAAAAGGTTAGAAGGGTTTGGTGTGCTCGGTGATTTTCTTTTTTCGAAAAAAATGGAGCAAAGAGTTTGCCTTAAATTTTGTGTGAAAAATGTAATCCAGTGCTCTAAAACTCTTGAAATGTTGACAGTTGCATACGGTGAGTCTACTCTAAGTAAGAAAAATGTGTATAAGTGATACAAGCTGTTCCAAGAAGACCGAGAGGATATCGAAGACGAACCTCGCCCTGCACGTCCCAGCACGTCAACAACAGATGAAAACGTTCAAGCAGTGGAAGAAATGGTGTAGAAAAATCGTCAAATTACCATCAGAGAAGTTTCTGAAGATGTTGGCATATCGGTTAGCTCATGCCATGCCGTTTGCGAGAGGCGATATGCAAAAAACGTCCGGAACTTTGGAAAAACAATTCGTGGCTTTTGCATCACGATAATGCACCTGCTCATTCATCGTTGCTTGCGAAAGATTTTCTAATGGAAAACAGCACCACAGTCATGCCTCAGCCTCCATATTCACCGGATTTGGCCCCCAGTGACTTTTTTCTTTTCCCAAAACTGAAGAGACCCATGAAAGGACATCGATTTTCAACGATTGAGGAGATAAAAACTGCATCGCTGAAAGAATTCAAGGCTATTCCACAAAATGATTATCAGAAGTGCTTCGATGATTGAAAAAAGCGTTGGCACAAGTGTGTTATATCTGAGGGGGATTAGTTTGAAGGGGACACAATAAATATTGAGGAATAAATAAATTTTTTTGAGAAAACCATAAAGTCACCTTATTTTTTGAACACACCTCGTATGCTTCCAGAGCTTCACGTGTAGTCCAATAAATTTCTGTTAATTCAGGTTAGGTGAGATCAGGTTCTGTTGGGTAAATTTGTGTTAAATAAGTTGATATCAGGCAAGGGTTGATCCTTCACAGTTGTCGACATGTCTTTAAAGTGAAAATTTGCATCACTGGCATTATTTTAAAATTTATTTGCCTGAGTACATGATTTTTCGTTATTTTTTGAGGTTATGGCTCAACCATGACGTGATGGGTGATTTTTGATACCGAGTTTGAATTCAGCGCCCCAAAATCCATAGGAATACTTGTGTCTTGTTACCAGAACCGCACACTTTTTTTGTGTGACTGTATAATATCACAGTTCAGCACTTACTGAAAATATTAGATTCAGATCTAAGAATAAAGGAGCACATTGTCTTCCAATCAACATAAAAAACTAAAGGAACTGTAGGTAGTAATGCCTCGTCCCTAAGTACAGGATGTATCTCCACTCTCGGTGCTGCATTCTGCGCGGAGCTGGATAAATCACCATCCTCATATATCGACTTCATTTAAGCCTTAAATCACTATTTAATAATGAAGAAATCTAATTCAGTAATGCTGTTCGTGAACTATTAGTGACATTAAAGTATGCTGTTATATAATAGTTGCAAATAATTATTTTTTCTTAGAACCAACATTTTTTTAAAAAATAAATCCAGTTAAACAGATAATGATTTTTGATTACCAAAATCATGAATATAATTTTGATTCAACTATGTCAACTTAGTAAATGAAAACTTAGTTTGATTAAGAAGAGGTCTTAGGTTAATTAAAATTATGATGCAGTGCACCACCACCAGTTACGCTGCTTTTCATATAGTTGTAACCACGCTTCACCTATTAAATCTTGCTTTCTCCTAAATCAAGGTAAGCAAACGATCAAAAATGCATGAGGAAGGACGAGAAAAAATGGAGAAGGAGGAGGAGAAGAAGAATTCAGTAATTATGTAGTTAAGACAAGCAGGTAGTGAAAATATTGGATTCAATCATTATATCATCTCAATTGTATGTTGTGTGGCATTTAAATGTGCAAATAAAAGAAGCGCAACAGCTTTAAAATAACAAAAAGCTTAAAGAAACTGTAGGTAACACCTTGTTTATGCCTACTATGTGTATCTCCATTCTTTGTACTGCACTCTGCGATGAGCTTAATAAATCTAGTTAAATAGATAAGAAGTTGTTTCTAATAGAATCGTGAACATACTTTTTTCTTAACTATGTCAACTTAGTAAACGAAAATTTAGTTTGATAAACAAGAGATCTTTGGTTTACAGAGATTATCATAGAGTGTGCCACAATCAGATATGCTGCTTTTATCATAGTTGTAACCACGTTTTTTCTCCTGTTGAATCTTGAACTATTCTAAATCAAGTTAAATAAGGTCTTAAAATATATGTAGAAGAATGAGAAAATAATATAGGGGGTTTAGGAGGTTGAGGAGAATATGATAATGATTTATTTAAGGTAAATAGACTGTGAAAATATTAGATAGAACGATAACTTATACTAAATCTTCTGTTTTATAAGCTAATTTCCTAAACTACAGTTAACTCAGGTGAGGGAATCAATAAATACACATACATTTTTAAAAATTAAATTTATTTACCTTATTTCGTCACAATAAACGTATAAAAATTATATATAGAATTTTGAAACTGATTGCTTAGTTTGTACAGTGTTGGTTCCATTCCATCAATGTTAAAAAATATTAATGACAAAGAATATTGAATAATTAATCTCAAAATGTCAATCACATTGAACTAGTTTCTAAACCAAAAGAATTATTCAATAATACCAACCTCTCGCATTTCATTAAAAATTGGAATAATTTCGTATACATTATTTACCTTTCAAGCTAGTTAATCTTGTAAAAAAAAGCGCAATCAATCGACAACGTTATTGGGATCTTCCCAGTAATCTAGCATTTTAGATTCTGCTTTTGCTTTTATTTTATATTCTGAGGAAAGGTCCCTTTCAGCATCATCTTCCTCCTCATCATAGTCATTAACATGCTCATTAACATCCTCATCATGATTTTTTATTACGTATGAAGAACTGTCATAATGACCAAATTCTCCTTCTGACTCTACTTTTTGATTCTTCACAAGCGGTTCCACTTCATCTTTAGATTTATGAGTAATGCACGATAGATTCCTCAGTGGAGAGAATTGTGGTTTCCATGCTTCCTAAATAGCTTGTTTCTGGCCCAATTTGAAAATCTTATGCTTTTGAGGAATTACTTTCCTCTCCTTATCTGTCTCACTCAGATTCTTGCATTGGCCTTAAACTTCGAGTTACCTTTGAAATTTGGTGAAAATCTCTTTCATCATGCTTATGATTCTTGGCTGAGCAAGAGTATTTCTCATGTCTTTTTAAATTATCAAATCTTGAGTAAGTTCTGGAACAATTTGAACAGGTGCTAGTGATCTTGCCACTAACACAGTAAAAATGGCTGTTTATGCATAGAATCTGAGTTTATATCCTCCTCCTCCCCCGCTCCTCCCCCTTCTTCTCCTCCCCGTATCCATCTTCATTTTTCAGCTTCTCTTTCGTCACCTCATCCTTTTTCAACTCCTCTTCCAAACTGCTTCATAATCTTAATTAACCTAAGACCTCTTCTTTAGGTATTATACAGCTGAATTCAGAAAAAGAGCTATACACGCGAAGAACAATTGAAGACGGAGCAACTTTATGTCGATTAACTGAATGCATGTGAGGGTGTCCAACCTATCGAATTTCTTTATTCTTTCATACTTTCAGGACTCTACTTCATAAACGAAATAGATAAAAATTCTGAAATTTTCACAGAATCTCTGCATTGCGTCCTTCTACCGTGTCAGATTTTTTGAAAAAAATGGTAAAAACTGTTTAGGCGTTATGCTAAAATATGTTACATTTCCAATACCTTGGGATAGGCCGATAGGATGCCGGGATAGGATGCGATTTTGGATTTCACTTATCTTCACTTCGAAATGTTCAGCCCTTTCATAACTAGAACAAACTTTAGATAACGCTCTAATAAATCTACAGTCCTAATTTCGAAAAAAAAATCGCAGAAAACAATTTTATCCGTATAATACCTTAATTAAACTTAGTTTTTATTTTCTAAGTTGACATTGTTGAATTAAAAGTATGTTCATGATTTTCTTAAACAGAAATAATTAGCTATTTAACTGGATTTATTTAACAAAAATTAAATGTTGGTTCTAAGAATAAAATAATTACTTGCAACTATTATATAACAGCATACTTTAATGTCACTAATACTTCACGGGCAGTATTATTGAATTAGATTTCTTCATTATCAAATATTGATTTAAACCTTATATGAAGTCGATATATAAGGATGGTGATTTATTCAGGTCAGCGCAGAATGCAGCAACGAGGCACAGTGGTCCGGAATAGGAATGTACTGTTCATAATCGCACACAGTTCGTATTTTTTAACTGATTTTAAAGTTTCTTCTTTAGAAATGCGCAGCAATTAATTTTTAAGAGAGTTGTGGTTTGCTTTTTTTAAAATGTTTTCCACAGAGCAACAATATATAAACAAATATAGTGACAAAATTGACCATTTTAGCTTTGTTAATTTTTATCTCAAGAAAAAATACAGATAGAAACTCACTATCAGCCGGAATTATTGCCCATGCATTCATAGAACATGATTAATTTTAATAATATTTAACTTAATTACTATAAAAAATTTTTATAAACAAATTCTTATTATTGTTTTTTTCTCATAGAAAAAATAGTTTATTTTACGCTAGCTGCTAATATTTTTCATAAGAGTCATAATTTGTAACAAAAAACTTAGCATGAGTTAACAAATATTGTTTTTATAAACATTTCTATAAAAAAATTCTTTCTAAATGACTTTTTCTTATAGCTGAATTGATTTTTCTGAACAAAAGTGATTCACAATTGTCTTTAAAGCCATTTATATACTTTAAGCTTTATCAAACATAAGCAATATAGATTGTTTATAACAATTTAGTTAAACAAGTCTCCTAATCGGCCGTTTCCTTGTAGAAAAAAATGATTTTTTCTTCAATAATTATTAGAGTGACATTTATTGCAGTGACTAACCAACGAAATTAAATAAAAAATAATTTATATGATTGTTATAAACAATTTTTTTAACAAAACTATGATCTATTTTTTTAGATGCAGAAAGGACGGTTTTCCATTGAAATTATCCGACAGTAAACTAACAGTGATTCCAAAATTGGATATGGGACATTAAATAATAATTTGCGTAAATGTTAATAACAATTTTTAAACAATGCGTGACAATCTGCGGTTGGTCGTAGAAAAAAGTTATTTTTTCTTCAATCCTTTTTGTGATAATCTTATTTGTGTTATTGAATCAATGAAACTATTGATACTTATAATAATAATAATGAGATTATCATAAGAAACTTCAAATGAATAAATTACGATTCAGAACCCGAATCATTTTTAGATTCGAATTGTTGGATGGATAAGTTAAATAAATTTATAAATATATTGGATGGATATAAATATGTTGGATGTAAAAGTTTGAACAGCTCTCACTGATACTCCATCATCTTCTACTTGCTACAATTGCAAAGCGACACCATCACAAATGAATGATCTAGAGCGTGTAAAGCAGAAGAAAGAAATTGTATCCAGCTTAGAATTTGGTCTTTCTACTTTGCATGCCTAGATTAGGTTCATATTGTGTATACTACATATTGCTTATCGGTTACAAATCTGCAAATGGAGCATATGCAAGAAAGAGGATAAAGAAACTATAAAAGAAGCTAAGAAAAGAATTTGCAACGAATTTCAAAAGAAGATGGGGTTAATAATTGATCAATCAAGCCAAGGATCTGGCAACTCTAATTGTGGTAATACGGCTCGTAGGTTTTTCTCGAATGTTGATCAAGTGTCAGAAATAACTGGAGTAAATAAAGAACTCATTAAAATGTTTAGAAACATACAACAAATGTTAGAAGCAGAAAAATTCCTCTTCTCTTTTTCAACGAGTATGCTTTTAGGACAGCAAAACTGTATTCATAAAATACTGCTACATAGGGGAAAAGTTATGGAGAATTTTATGCTGCCAATTGGCATGTATTCCGAAGAAGCTTCTGAAACTAGGAACAAGGATATCAAGTACATTCGACAGTTCAACTCACGAAATCTCTCGATTTCATACTATGCACGACCTAATTCACAAACTCCTTGAGTCCTCAGATCTTTTCATTGCATCCTTGAAGCCTAAATGGGAAAAAGTTGAACTTGATCAAGAACAATAAAACAATTAGAATCTATCAATGATTCAAGTTCTGAATCGTAATTTATTTATTTTTAGTTTTTTATAATAATCTCATTATTATTATAAGTATCAATTTTTTCATTGATTCAATAATACAAATAAGATTATCACAAAAATAATTGAAGAAACAATAACTTTTTTCTACGACCAACCGCAGATCGTCACGCATTGTTTTAAAATTGTTATTAACAATTATGCAAATTATTATTTAATGTCCCATATCCAATTTTGGAATCACTGTTAGTTTATTGTCGGATAATTTCAGTGGAAAACCGTCCTTTTTGCATGTAAAAAAAGTAAATCATAGTTTAGTTACAAAAATTGCTTATAACAATCATATAAATTATTCTTTATTTAATTTCGTTGGTTAGTCATCGCAATAAATTTCACTTTGATAATTATTGAAGAAAACAACATTTTTTTTTACGACGAAACGCCCGATTAGGGTTTAAAGACACTTGTGCTTTAAAGACAATTGTGAATCACTTTTATTCAGAAGAATCAATTCAGCTATGAGAAAAACTTGTTTATAAAGAATTTGTTTGTAGAAATGTTTATAAAAACAATAGTTGTTAAGTCATGCTAATTTTTTTGTTACAAATTATGACTCTTACGAAAAAATATTAGCAACTAACGTGAAATAAACGATTTTTTCTATGATAAAAAAATACTGATAAGAATTTGTTTATAAAAATTGTTTATAATAATTAAGTTAAATATTATTAAAATTAGTTATGTTCTATGAATGCATGTGCAATCATTCCGGCCGATAGTGAGTTTCTATCTGTATTTTTTCTTCAGATAAAAATTCACAAAACTGAAATGGTCAATTTTGTCACTATATTTGTTTATATATTGTTTCTATGTGAAAAAAATTAGAAAAAAGCAAACCACAATTGTCTTAAAAATTAATTGCTGAGAATTTCTAAAAAAAAAACTTTTAAATCGGTTAAGAAATAAGACCTGTGGGCGATTATGAACACTAAATTCCTATTCCAAACCACTGTGCGAGGGTGGAAATACATAAGTAGTTAGGAACGAGGCATTACTACCTACAGTTTTGGTGTTGATTGGACGACAATGTGCTCCTTTATTTTTACATTTATATTTAATATTTTCAGTAACTGCTGAACTGTAATATTATCGTATCCTCCTCCTTCTCCTCATCAACATCGTATATTTACAACTAGAAGCAAAGTCGGGGTATCTGATTGTGGCGCACTCGATGAAAATCTTGGTGAACCCAAGTTCTCGTTTTAGGGAAAGGAAGTTGCATTTGTTAAGTTGAAACAGTTGAATCAATTATACATTCATTATTCTGTTAACTTGAAATCCTGGCTCCTTTAAATGGATTTACATAACTACAATTTAAAACAAACTGTTGGTTTTAAGAAAATCCAAGATTTTCAGCTGTTATACATAATAGTGCATTTTAATATACGTATTCAATACTACACACTCAATGTTTGATTCACAGTTTCCCTGTCTTAAATATAATACGGCTGAATCTTTTTTTTTTTTGTTATTTATGATGCTTTATTTTAATATTTAAAGCAAGTATATAATATTGAAAAACGCAAAAATGTAATGCAACATTAAAAATAACGTTGAAGTTGTTTACGAAAAAATTGCGTAATGTTTTGGTTTTCACGATCTCTGAACTAAATTATGTAGATAGAAAGCAATATATTATCCTCTATTTTTAAACTATATTATTATTGTAGTTTTTAATTCTTTTATATCACTACATTTTTATTTAAGTGTTCCAGAAAGTAAATGTTCATGTCATCACTGTATCATTTTTTCCTATGTTTAGTTTACACTACCTTACACTAAATTTTATTATGGTTGAATTTATTTTTATCATTCATGATACTTTATTGCAATGACGTAAATTCTAACAAGAGCTTTATAAAAGATCTCCTAAGAATCTGTTGGCATTGTTCAAAATTCATGCAAAAATTTGTATATGATGTAATTCATTTTGATGAAGCTTGCTGTGAGATTTCTAATTGGTTTTGAGTCGCTAAATCGCAAACTCTTCTATCGTCTTGCAAATTTTATAAAATTATTTTTGTATTTGAAATATTTTTAATAAATACCTCTCTCTACATCTCTTTTTCTCTCTAAACTATACATGTTGCATATCATTTACCATCTTTATCTAATAATATATCTCCCTCTTTGCCTAATTGTTCTAGAAGGTTCTAAGTTATAATCGATACTTCCGGATACAATTTTTTAACATCGCAAAATTCAATGCGTCTTTTACAAACAACTTGAAGTTGTTCATGAAAAATTGCAGAGTAAAATTTGATGATGATGTCAATAGGTTTAAAAGATTATGGAAGCATAGCATGAACCACTACATCTGTAGAATATCGGTAAGGTAGGTTTCTATGGACTGGTTCGACTAAATTTAGATTTCAAAGTTCCAGAAAGTAGGTGTTCACTTGATCACTTTTTCCAATTTTTGATTCACAGTTTCATTGCATTAAATTTTAATACTGCTGAATTTATTTTTGTTATTTATGAGGCTTTATTTTAATCTTTGAAGTAAGTAAATTGAATCTTTTCTAACACATTACTCTATTCATTGAAAATAACCTTGAAGTTCTTTATGAAAGAATTGCGTTGTAAAATTTTCTGATTAGGTCATTTATGTCAGAAGATTCAGCATCATAGAAAAAAATTTCAACGCAGAATTGAATCGTCCTAGATTTTCTATAGTCTATATTATAAAGTAGCCTTAGTAGATGATTGAAAAATGCAAATATTTTATTACATTAATTTGTTGTATTTTTTAAAATTTTATTTTAAATCTTTAACGTGTAATAGGAAAAAAACTGACCTTTCTAAATGAGAACTGAAAAAGCGGGAATATATCTATAGAAAAAAAGGCATGCGATTTTAGCTGAAATATCCTTGCATGACACAAGGAGCGATAAGCGCCGGGCAGTGTACGCTTGATCCATAATATAAAATCTCTAAACGATATTGTCGATTTCTATTGTCACAATACTCGATTTCATTGCTATATGCGTGCGACGCGAGGCGTCAGTCGGTTAGACAGCATTGAAAAATATTGCAAAGATTGGACGATTGCTCGTTCTTTGATAGCTACACGCGCGCGGTAGAGCGAAAATATCTTTGGACAGAGGCATCCGTGAGTTAGATAGTAATGGTACGTTACACGTGTTTTCTTTAAATTGATGATCCCAACGTAGTCCGGGAGCCACAAACCGTTTAGTTCGCGGAAATAAGTCCCCGGAATTTTTTAAATGGATATTGTGCAGAATGGTCTCCTGAATCCAACGGTATGAGATGCTTTCGTGAACTGACGGTCGTTCTCGAGATATTGTTAATTAAACATTTTTACATAACTTATGCTATATCTTGGAAAATTATCGACATATTAGAAATTTTTTTTTTTAAACTGTTAGGTCTAATTGAAATAAAGAGTTTTTGTCATGTGCAGTTTTTTGTCTGCCTCATAGTTTTTTCAAAAAACGCAAAAAAAGTATAATATAGTAATCTATTTTTATGCATTGTTTATGGGTCTTTTGAAGATTTGTCTTCAGAACTAGTTTAATTGTGTTAAGACGCATGAAATTTCTTTGACAAATTTTTGCATCTGATTGATAGTTTATATAAAAAAAAACCGCAAACAAGATTTGCAACAAGGTTTCTTTAAACCCGATTGTAGCCGACATTTATTAATATTTCCACACTTTGTTTTCTCATTCTGCTAAAGAAATTATAGAGGGAAAAAGTTTGTCTAAGACTTTTTCCCGTATCTCGAATAACACAGTCACAAAAAAAGTGTGCGGATCTGGTAACAAGACACAAGTATTCCTATGGATTTTGGGGCGCTAAATTCAAATTCGGTATCAAGAATCACCCATCACATTATGGTTGAGCCATAACCTCAAAAAATGACGAAAAATCATGTACTGAGGCAAATAAATTTCAAAATAATGTCAGTGATGCAAATTTTCACTTCAAAAACATGTCGACAACTGTGAAGGATCAACCCTTGACTGATATCAACTTATTTAACAAAACTTTACCTAACAGAACCTGACCTCACCTAACCTGAATTATCAGAAATTTATTGAACTACACGTAAAGCTCTGGAAGCATATTTTCCCAGTAGCAAATGTGTGCTACATCGAATTGGTCAACTCAAGCCTAACCTAGAAATAAATCTAACCTAGCTTAACCTGACCTAACCTAACCTCACGAAACACAATTAAACTGATTGTGTTGTCCCGTTGTGTTTGCGGTACCGTTTGAATCAGCTTGGGCTTAACCTGCAAAGAGGTCAAACCTATCCTAATCTAAAGGAATCTGACCTAACCTAACCTAACTGAACTTCACGTAACACAATTAAACTCATTGTGTTGTCCCGTTGTGTTGGCGGTACCGTTTTATTCAGCTTCGGCTTAACCTACATAGAGGTTTAACCTATCCTAACCTAACAAAACCTGACCTAACCTAATCTAGCCGAATGAAATTCAACCACACGTGTAGC
>NC_046666.1:84507468-84515598 GCF_010883055.1 Belonocnema kinseyi | reverse complement strand
CTTAGTGTTCCCGTTGTAACACAATAAAATTCATTTCATTGTACTACAGGCGGTTAAAAATTTAGACGCACATTACTCATTTGAAGAAACTTAGAACCACAAGTCGAATTGACCACATTTCAATTAACTTGACAATGTTTGTATCAATGAAAATGTAGAACTATAACAACATGCAAATGAATAAGAGTTTTATTCAAAATTTTGTTCTCTCTGCTTTTCTTGAACTTAAGGGCTATATTTATACTATCTTTTGTGTTTAAATTTTATCTTGCTTTTTATCGTAATTAAATCGATTTATAGACCTACTTCAGTCTATTTTCTGCCTGCTATAACGTGTCCTTTTTTTCATTTGAAGGTTAAGATCGAGTTAACCTTTTAAACATGGCACACAATTTAAGACTGAGAACCGTACGCTTACATAGCTACACGTGTGGTTGAATTTCATTCGGCTAGGTTATGTTAGGTCAGGTTTTGTTAGGTTAGGATAGGTTAAACCTGTATATAGGTTAAGCCGAAGCTGAATGAAACGGTACCGCAAACACAACGGGACAACACAATGAGTTTAATTGTGTTACGTGAAGTTAAGTTAGGTTAGGTTAGGTCAGGTTTTTTTAGGTTAGGATAGGTTTGACCTCTTTGCAGGTTAAGCCCAAGCTGATTCAAACGGTACCGCAAACACAACGGGACAATACAATCAGTTTCATTGTGTTCGTGAGGTTAGGTTAGGTCAGGTTAGGCTAGGTTATATTTATTTTTAGGTTAGGCTCGAGTTGACCCATTCGATGTAGCACACACTTGCTACTGGGAAAATATGCTTACAGAGATTTACATGCAGTTCAATAAATTTCTGTTAATTCAGGTTAGGTGAGGTCAGGTTCAGTTGGGTAAAGTTATGTTAAATAAGTTGATATCAGGCAAGGGTTGATCCTTCACAGTTGTCGACATGTTTTTGAGTGAAAATTTGCATCACTGGCATTATCTTGAAATTTATTTGCCTTAGTGCATGATTTTTCGTCATTTTTTGAGGTTATGGCTCAACTATGACGTGATGGGTGATTTTTGATACCGAATTTGAATTCAGCGCCCCAAAATCCAAAAGAATATGTGTATCTTGTTACCAGATCCGCACACTTATTTTTTTTTTTTTTGGCTGTGTAATTTATTAAAAAATAAAGTTAAAGGAAAACATTGTTAAATATCAACAGGGGGACTAAATATTAACCGATTTTTGTCAATCTTTTTTTTTCTCGAAATAATATAAGGAGGCTAATTCAGCCTATTGAAATTAAATTAATTAATATTGTACAAAATTTTGATATTCACGCTGGCTCCAATTTTAAACAATGGGAACGGCGGACCTGGCAAGAAAGTTTCCACTCGAGCGGCACTACTCGGCTATCCATGGGGAGCCGCACTAAGAAAGCAAAAGGTCCAAATATCATACCATTGCTACAAGAATGTCATTTAAGAAAAATCAAAATTGTGTACAATATTAATTCATCTTATTTCAATAGGCTGAATTGTCCTCGCCATGTTACTTCGAGAAAATAAAAAAAAGTTGAAAAAAATCAGTTAATATTTACTCATCCTGTTGATACTTACCTATATATTTTCCTTTAACTTAATTTTTTTATTTTTAAATAAACTATTCGAGATACAGAAGAAAGTCTTAGACAAACTTTTTCCTTCTATGGTTTCTTTGGCAGAATGAGAAAATAAAATGTCAAAATTTTAATAAATGTCAGCTACAATCGGGTTCAAAAAAACCTTGTTGCAAATCTTGTTTGCGGTTTTATTTTATATGAACTATCAATCAGATGCAAAAATGTGCCAAAGAAATTTTATGAATTTGAACACAATCAAACTAATTCTAAAGAAGAATCTTCAAAATACCCATAAACAATGCATAAAAATCGATTATTATATTATACTTTCTTTGCGTTTTTTGCAAAAACTATGAGGCAGATAAAAAATTTTTTATGACAAAACTTGTTTATTTTAATACTACCTAACAGTATCGAAAAAAAATTTCTTAATATATCGATATATTTAAAAGATATAGCATAAGTTATGTAAAAATGTTTAAATAACAATATCTCGAGAACGACCGTCAGTTCGCGAAAGCACCCCATACCGTTGGATTCAGGAGACCATTCTGCACAATATCCATTGAAAAAATTCCGGAGATTTTTTAGGTCATACCACCTCTTCTATGTGGCTTCAGGACTAACGGAGCTGTCTTGATCTGCGCTTGCTTGGATTTTAGTGACTTTCATTAGCTACGGTGCGCGTCTGTACTTGATTTTTAAATACGTACGCAAACTAGAGCCAATGAGCGCCGCAAAGTGCAAGCATGCGCAAGTATTTTAGGATCACTGTTGGGAATAACAATCGAATCAAAATTCGAAGTCGATAATACGAATCAACGCTCCTCCCTTACCACCACCTTGCCACCCATACCGCCGCAATACAGGGCCTCTGCTTGTGATTTATGATCGAATTCTTATTTCAATTTAACCCTCTCTGCTTATTAAAAAAATTTTTTTCTTCTTTCTACTTGTTATTTATGATCGTATTTTTATTTTAGTTTCGGAAAGGACATTTTAAAGCCTTCAAAGCATTTGAACGAGGTATCTGGACCATTAAATATATCTACCTGAGGCCTGCGGAGAATTTCTCAGAACTTCTCAGAGCCTTGAGAATCTTTAGCATATACCCTGAGATTTCTATCGGTAAGGTTAGTATATTTTTAAATACAAGTTAATGTTTAAGTTATTATTTGTTGTTAATATAAACATTGGCATTAAGTAATATTCCTATGAAGCATGGAATTTGTTCTAACTTTTGTTATTAAAGTCCATTACTGGTGTAAAATGCGATAACAACTTTTTGAGATTTTGATGTTAGGAATTAATGTTAGAATACAAGAGCGAACTGATGTTCGTAGAATTAGATAATTTTTGCCACTTGAATGGAAATGATCCGTATATCTACAAAAATCTATAAAATATTATATTTTACTATGGAAAGTTACGAAAATGTACTACAAAAACTTTAGGAAAGTTTAGCTTTCACTCATTTTTCTCAAGACAAAAAAATACTCCGTGTTTGAAATACACTGAAAATTAGTAAAAACTTTCACAAAAAATTCATTCATTTTATATCAGCAATGAAATTTTATAAGAAATTCCATGCTTCACAGGAATCATACTTAATGTTAATGCTTATATTGAATACAAATAATAACTAAAACATTAACTTATAACTAAAAATACACCAATGTTATACTAACGTTCCCCAATATCACACTAACTATACTCAATATCAGAAAAGTACCATTAAACTCCTTGCACTTCACGTTCACCACAAAACAGCTGCATAAAATATGTAGATTTTCAATGTTTTATGTGTTTTTAAATAATATATGGTTTAAGAAATGTGGGATTGAATGAATTATGTTCAGTTTTATGGACGTATCGGAACTTCATATCTGCCGGTAATTTTGCTAAATACTCAATGTTTATTTGATAAAAACACAATTTTGAAAACCTCGAGCAACAAATACATACTATAGGGATGTACGGGCACTTTCATTATCGCCCAATGGTCGGCATGAAATTAGTTTTTGACTAACTAAAAAGGAACTTACAACAAAATAGTTGAATTCTCAATTAAAAAGATGAATTTTCAATGGAGAAGTTTTATATTTCTAATAAAAAACACAAATTTTCAACAAAATACGGGAATTTTCAAACAAATAATTCCATTTTCAACTGAAAAAGATCAAGTTTCAATAAAAAATATCAAATTTTAAACAAAAATAGAATAATTCAGTTTTTAGTTTATGAAAGTTAATATTCAATCAAAAAAAAAAGATTTCTACAGCTTATTTAAAATTTTAACCAATATAAAAAGTATTTAAAATAAGATAGAATTCACCCAAAATCAGACAGCTTCTACACATTATTTAGCGGAATCTCTCACTGATTAAAATCGTTAAACAAAACATTAATCGTTAAACAAAACGTTAAACAAAAATAGAATAATTCAGTTTTTAGTTTATAAGAGTTTATATTCAATAAAAAAAATGAAATTTTCTACAGATTATTTTAAATTTTAATTAAAACAGATAAACTTGACACGGCATAGTAAAAGGTTCTACACATTATTTAGCGGAATCTCCCAGCGATTAAAATTGTTTTATAGTAAATTATGTAAGACGTTTTTTTTCAATCTAAGACAAAAAAATCGAATTTGGACATCTATGTTAAGAATAATGAAAAACAGATTAATTTTTCACCCATAAAATAATTTTTAACTAAAAAGATGATGTTTCAATAAAAAAAATTGTTTAACAAAAATAGAACAATTCAGTTTTTAGTTTACAAAAGTGAATATTCAATCCAAAAATTGAAATTTTTTACAAACAGATGAACTTGACACCGAATAGTAAAAGTGTTAACAAAAAATATGAGTTCTCAAACACAAATATTAATTATCCATTAAAAAATTTTTTTAAACAAATAATAGAATTTTCAACTAAATTAATTTTCAATGCAAGAACAATATTATAAAGAATTTTTTTAATAAAATAGAATTCAATTAAAATCAGGTAGGTTCTAAACATTATTTAGCAGAATCTCTCAGCGATTAAAATTGTTTTATAGTAAATTATGCCAGACGTTTTTTTTTCTGATCTAATACCAAAAAATCGAAAGACGAATTTTCAAATGAAAAAATTAATTTTCAATAAAGAATATAATTGTTCATCCTAGAATTGAACAGTTGAATTTTTAATCAAAATTTAACAAAATAGTTCAACCCTAATCAAAAAGATCAGTTTTCAAACAAACAGTGGAGTTTTCAACTGAAAAAGATAAATTTTTAATTAAAAATATAAATATATAAAACCAGGAATAGGATAATTCCTTTTTAGTTCAAGGAATTCAAATTTAACAACAAACAATCGAATTTCAACAAATTATTTGAAATTTTACTAAAATAGATGCATTTAATGATACACAGTTGAACTTTCAACCAAACAGATGTATTTTCAACCACGAAGATTAATTGTGTATAAAAAAAGATGATTGAAATAAAAAATTGAATTTTCAACCCGAAAATATCAATTTTTAATTCCAAATTTCAGTGTTCCACCAAAAGTGGGATAGATAAATTTTCAGTTAGATAATTTAATTTTTAACAAAACAAAACAAAACGGAATGTGTAACTTAATAGTTTTGTTCTTTATCACAAAGATGAGTTTTCAAACAAGAAGACTAATTTCTCACAAAAATAACGAATTTTCGTCGAAATATGTGCATTTTCAAACAAATGGTTGAATTTTCCCAGTGAGCACAAAATTTGGCGACGTCTTTACGAAATCGTTACGACATCTTTACGACAACCTTACGACATCCTCTGTCCATGTCGTTTTGATGTATTTGCGATACCGTTAAGACATCTTCAGATCATATGACTTATTTACGATATCGTAAAGACACCTTAACGACATGGACCTAGGATTTCGCAAAGTTTTCGTAAAGATATCGTAACGAGGTCGTAAAGACGTCGCCAAGTGTTGTGCCCACTAGGAATCTTTAACTTCAAATATCAATTCTCTACCAAAAATGATATAATTTAATTTTATCTTACATAAATTAATTTTGTACTAACTATAAAGGACATTTCAACGAAATAGTTAAATTCTCAATCAAAAAGATGAATTTTCAAGGACCTTACACAAACCTTATACAAAACTTCTACAGATGTAAATTGTTTTCAACTAATTTAATTTTCAATCCTAGAACAATATAATAAAAATTATTTGGAATAAGATAGAATTCACTTACTATACAATGAAGCAGGTTCTATACATTATTTAGCAGAATCTCTGAGCAATTAAATTTTTTTATAGTACATAATGCAAAACGTTTTTTCCTATATAAGACAATAAAACTCGAATTTGGACATCTATGTTAAAAATAATAAAAAACAAATACATTTTTTTCCAATAAAATTAATTCCCTGCAAAAAACGGTTAGTTTTCGACCAACAATGATATAATGCAAATTTTTCTCAAAGACATTAATTTTTAATAAACAAAAAAAAACAAAGAAAATAGTTGAATTCTCAATAAACAAGATAAGATTTTAACAAAGAAAATTAATTTTGTACCAAAAAGATGAATTTTCATCTAAAAACAAAATAATTTTCAATTATAAATATAATTTTTCATCCTAAAATGGTGCAGTTAAATTTTTAATGAAATAATTAAATATTAAATAATTAAATCAATTTTCAAACAAATACTGAAGTTTTCAACTAAAAGAGATATTTTTTTCATTTAAAATGTAAATATATAGAACCAGAAACAGGAATATTCCTTTTCAGTTGAAAGAATTAATATTTAACAACAAACAATTACATTTTCAACAAATTAGTTGAAATTTATTAAAATAGATGAATTTGATAATACATAGTTGTAGTTTTAAAGAAACGAATGAATTTCAACCAAGCGCTCGGTAGGCATTGAAGTACACATTCTCATCGTGACACTAGCGCTGCGCGCTCGATTTCCGACAGACATTTATAAACGAGTTTTGTTGAATCTTTTTTTCTCTCGTAACATTCGTCGTTTTTCAACGCATTTTTATTTTATGTTTTTATTTTCAATGTTATTTTTTACAAATAAAACAGAAAGTATGCATCCTATCAAGAAGTGATTGCTAATGAAATTTTGTATCTTTTTTGGCACAACAATTTTTGTTAATTCATCTTTTTTCGTATCCTACATAGTTTGAACCACAAAATGGAATTTTTTATTTTCCATTATTTTTTGTGCAATCAAAAATTTGAATTTTCGATTTTTCAAGAAATTCCAAAAATTTCTTATGACAATCTTGTAGGGCTTTCAAAAAGAAATGTTTATCTTCTTTTGACTTTTTTTCATATCGTGCGTTTTTTGGCTTAATATTTTGATTTTAGTCGATTTAAAAAATGTTAAAAATGTTATAACTCTGAGAATTTTCTTTTCATCAAAAAAATGTATTAGGGGTAATTATTTTCCCTTTTCAATACTATAAATATCCGTACATAGAATTTTCAATTCAGAAAAAAGTGGTCTCAAAAACTTTCAAAATGCGCTCACTTTTTGAATTTTCATCAAAAATGGCTGGCTAATAAACTCGTTCTTTCTTTTAGGATCTAAAAAAAGTGTGCCAAAGATGAATTTGATCCGTTCTTTTTTCCGAGAGTTATCGTGTTTACGGACGGACGGACGGACTGACTGACAGTAAGGCGCAATCGCCATAACTTGATCATCCTCCAAAAACTGTTCCCCATATTTTGCGTTGTATATTGGCTTAAGATTTTGAATTTCGGTTGTTTTAAAAATTTTTGAAACCCCTATGAGTGTACCAAAGATGGATTTGATCCGTTCATTTTTTCGAGAGTTATCGTGTTTACGGACGGACGACAGGACGGACAGACAGACAGGCGCCATCGTAAAAACCTGATTTTCGGATTCAGGGGGTCTCGAAACGTGGAGATCCGTTAAAAAACTGTGATGTCAAATTTTCGACAATTCTAATACTTCCACAATCATAAATGATGAGAATGTAAAAAGACTATGTTTGAAACAAATAACTGAATTTTCAACACAAAAATATCAATTTGTAATTCAAAATTTCAATGCTTCACCGAAAGTGGGATAGTTAAATTTTTAGATAAAGAATTTAATTTTTAACAAAAAAAAAGGAATGCGCAACTTAATGGTTTTGTCCTTAATCACAAAGATCTATTTTCAACCAAGAAGACTAATTTCCTACCGAAAGCACGAATTTTGATCGAAATATTTGCATTTTCAAACAAATCGTATAATTTGCAACTAAAAAAGATCAATTTTTAATTTAAAATATCAATTCATTACAAAAAATGATGTAATCCAATTTTATTTCACATAAATTAATTTTTGACTAGCTATGAAGGAATTTTCAAAAAAATAATTGAACCCTCAATGAAGAAGATGAATTTGCAACCGCGAAGATTAATTTTCTACCTTAAAAAAACGGTTTAAAAAACCTTACACTTTAACAAAAAAAAAACCAATTTTTTTTAAATATCATTTTT
>NC_046666.1:84506050-84507368 GCF_010883055.1 Belonocnema kinseyi | reverse complement strand
CTTTTGCCTTACATTATTGTCACTATCTCTAGCACTGCGCCATTCCGACGGGTACTTGTGCGGCAAACCTGCAGATCGAAAGTACAAGGTCACTCATGTATTCTACATGGACGATTTTAAGATCCATGCTAAAAACAGAGAGCAACTGCATCTAGCTCTGGAGATTGTCGAACGATTTACTAAGGAAATTGGAATGGAATTTGGTTTAGACAAATGCGCCAAGGTTTATTTGAAACGAGAAAAACTTAGTGGTATCCCTGAAGATCCTGAGCTCGTTGACAGAAGCGCCATACGACACCTTTGCGCTGGAGAGACTTATACATACCTGTGCGTGCCACAGAGCCGCATTCAGGATGTGACATCTATAAAGGATACTCTCCGAAGCAGATACAAACATCTCATCCGACAGATTTAGTCTTCCGAACTGTCGACGAGGAACAAAGTATATGCAATGAACATGCTTGCCGTCCCGGTACTATTCTATTCATTTGGAGTAGTTCCATGGACGAAGAACGAGCTCAGATCTCTTGATATCGGGAGAAGAAAGGTTATGCACATGAACAAAAGCATGCATCTTAAGTCTTCCGTTTCGCGACTGTACATCTCACGCCGTCAAGGGGTCGCGGAATATTGAGTCTTGAATGTCTTCACAACAGGATTATTCTGGGTACAGCACATAGAGTTGCAAATGGAAGAGACCCTCTTCTTAAAATAGTCAGAAATCACGAAGAAGTGGGCAAAGGAGCATTTCTGTACAAAGCAGCGGAGAAGGCTGCTGAAACACTCGGACTTGACTTTAGTATTAGGGGTGAGCAAAATGCATCAAATCTAATCTATCCCGAGTACTCACTCCTGAAAGCCCGGATTAAGAAAGCACAAGAGAAAAACTTTCGCGGAAAGCTCCTCAATAAGAGGATGCACGGTATCTTCCACAGAAATGTAAAGGATCAGTCGATGTCTTGTGAGCTAACGTTTGCTTTCCTTAAATCGCCCGGATTGAAGTCTGGTACAGAGGGTTTCATTTTTGCATGCCAAGATGGTGTCATTTCCACCTTAACATACCGTCGCCACATTTTGGGCCAAGACATTCCCGATGATTGCTGTAGGGCGTGCCATGCACACCCCGAGCATTTATCTCACATACTATCTAGTTGTTCAACACACGCGGGAACGACCTACATTCAAAGGCACAATGCGGAACTAAGAGTACTTTATTCCTAAATGCTCCTAGGGAAATTGAGTCAATTGTCGAGAATGGGAAGTGCCGCATATACTGGAACTTTATATTCTCGACAATTGTTTCTGTTGCTCACTCGAG
>NC_046666.1:84495788-84505950 GCF_010883055.1 Belonocnema kinseyi | reverse complement strand
ATATAAACCTATTTACTATAAAACGCAGGCATTTCGCTGAGACTTACGATTCTTTCGGTCCTTATATACTAAACGAGAGAAACGTATCATTATTTGTGAGAAACTTATTGTGCTAGGTCAAAAATTTCAGGTGATCCAGACCTAATTAATTAATTATCACACACACCCACACCCCACCACACAATATTGAAAATACATTTAGAGATTTCGGAATCTTTCAAATTCTGTGAAATTGTTAAATGAAAAAGTACAATTTCTGATTTGCCATTTTTTTAAGCATAGAAAAATTATTATTTTCTTTAAAACCCACACACGTGAGAAACAAGAAATTAAAAGGCGAAAGTTGTGAAGAGAATTTTCCCACGCAGCAGGCGGATTTTGTTTTATTATTTTACTCTGTATTATTATGTTTTTCACGATTAAAATAATAATTACGTACACTATTCAAAAGCGATTCTTAACAAATATATGCATCTGTTGCAAATGCACAATTTTTGTCATCTCGTATTTTCCCGTATTTTGTATGTGCTTGAAGCTTCGAATCATTATTAGGATAAATTTTTCGTCTTTTTGAATACTGTATATATTTTTATGTATTAAGCGACAGTTCTGGAGTGTCAGGTTTTTTTATTTTATAAAATGTAAAATTAATTATTTGCTCATTTGAGAAAGTATCACGGTAATTTATACTAATAATCGGTATATTCTTTAGATATTTAATATTTTGAAAGATATCAATACAAATATTAAAAAATATTATGCTTACAATTATCTCAGGATTTCTACTCAAATTCTGTAAACAAAATTCCATGACAATTCTGGGATGTTGCCAGGTATCTATAGATTTTCCCAAGGTATAATTTTCCTGAATAATGAGCCACTCAAGTATTGAATATCACTTTCTTTAAAGCAATTCTGACCCTACATCCCTTAAAAAGTATTACGCAATACTTTTGAAAAACTTCCGTTATCAATTTGTGAATGGTTAAATGGTAGTTAACTAAGTTTACTAAAGTGGTAAAAAAAATAGGACTAAATGAAGCGTGGTCCAAAAAAAGCTATTTTCCAAAATGTCTGCACTACAAATGTTTCCTTTTGGTGTCAAAATGTCTTCTGAATATTGTCATTATTTATAAAAAAATATTTAGGGATCTCTCAAGTCAATTTTGGCACAAAATTGCTTTTTTAATTTCAACTATTAATTTATAATTTTACTTCAGTACATATGCATTTTATCCTTTTTCTATTCTAACGTAGGAAAACCATTAACAGCGGAAACTAAAATAACATAAGCAATTTTTTGCAAATCATGGGCTCAAGAGATACCTATTTTTTTTTAAATTCTGCCAATATACAGTGGACATTTTAGACGAAAAGAAACAATTTGTAGGCATTGAGCCACTTTAGAAGAAAAAAATAAGGATATTTTCTAGACCACTATAATATGAATGGGGCAATTACGCGAGTTAATTATGAATAATCTTTTACTTAGTCCTTACATAAAACGTGAAGTATGGTATTTTTAACATTTTCTTCAACCTTGAAATGATAAACTTCTAATTTTTCTTAAATTGACAGTACGTTTTACATTTGTAAAGTTTTTATTGAGTTGAAAGAGATACAGTTCTTTCTTTAATTGGAAGAGACCATTTTTTTATTTTTAAGATTTCTATTATGTTTGAAGAATGAAATTTTTATTTTCGTTTTTTGTTTGAATTAGAAGAAGATAATTGAAAAATATATATTGTTATTGAGTCGGAGGAGAGGAAGTGTTGATTTTCGATTTTTTCTGAATTTAAAAGAGGGATTTTTTATTGTTATGTTTGTTTAGAGCATTAGGTAAATCATTATTTTAATCTAATATAATCTAATAATGTCCAGGTAATAGAACGTGACACAAGGATTTACTCAAATTTGTATATATTTTCAAAACTGAAATATTAATAAGGGAATGAGCATAAGTTGGTTACAGTAGTCACACGCGCACGTGCGATTGGTTATTCCGATGTGTTTCATAAAGATATTAAATAGTCAGACTGGTGGGAAACCATCACAACAAAATAGAGATGAAGCTATAATTCAAGTCGGGAGTGAATACAAATATCGATGTTACCCTTAGGCAGGTCACGAGAGAACTGGTCTCAGATGGTCAAAAGGGAGCTTGCGGGGCGCAGCCAAGGACATTGAGAAGGAGTTTACAAAATGGAAGGACACCTGGACCCACACAGACAGCTAGACGCAAAAAGTCTCAAATTATGGAGTGGCGACACTCGGTTATTAACAGACTTACAACAATGCACCCTCCGAGTGAAGGCGTCTGTCGATTGAGTGGGCGTGACTAAATACAATGCCTAAAACGCAGATGGTTACAATAAATATGGACAGTTTACGATGGGAAATTCACAGCGCTATTCATGGGGTCTAAAAGAAGTATAAATTCAGGCAATATTTGTTAAAAACTATTTTGTTAAACCGATACAAACATAAACAATGAATGGAGTTGATCGATTGCTACAAATAATAAACAAAAATGAGCTTTACCCTGTAAACTTAGTTCTAAAATTCAAACAAAAAAAACCTCACATAGTCAAATAGTCAATTGTTCAATTATCTACCGATTCGTTTGGGAAAGGACACAGTTTTTTCACGCACCGCTTATAAACTCCGGTGGAGGTTTTCACAGCCACGGCGCGAATCATACCATCGTATCCTGGATGAAGGTCTGTTATGCGTCCAAGAGCCCATTGAAGAGGAGGAAGATTATCTTCCATCAGGAAAACCAGGGCCCCGACGTGAATATTTGTGGAACCTGATTTCCACTTCTTCCGTGCAATTAGTTCATGTCAATCCTTATTGTGCCAGCGACGCCAGAAATACTGGCGAAGTTGTTGCACATGTTGCCATGAAGAGAGCCTGCCAATTTCGATGTCTCGAAGAACGGCCTGTGGGAAGCTAGTCATTGAACCACCAATCAGGAAATAACCGGGTGTCAAGGGAAGGATTTCGTTCGGGTCAGAGGATAAAGGAGCGATTGGACGTGAGTTCAGAATAGCCTCAATTTCGATGACATAAGTTTGCAATTGTTCGAAAGTAAGAACGGTATTATCAACAGCGCGCAAGAAATGGTGCTTAAAGGATTTCACAGCCGCTTCCCAAAGACCACCGAAGTGAGGAGACCTGGGGGGAATGAATTTCCACGAAATTCTTTTATTTTCACAAAATTGATTCAAAGCTTTATTGGGATTTTCTGAATTGAGCAAATTATAGAGCTCATTCAGTTCTCTACTAGCACCTGAACAATTAGTAGCATTATCAGACGAGATAGTACTTGATTTACAACGACGGGCGAAAAATCGTTTCAAGCTACCGATGAAGGCCTCCGTTGTGAGATCGCTTACCAATTCAAGGTGAACAGCCCTTGTAGCAAAACATACATAAATTGCGACGTAACATTTGATATTTTTAGTATTACGGTATCTTTCCTCCTTAACGTAGAATGGTCCGCAATAGTCAATTCTAACATGCAGAAATGGACGCGAAAAAGTTGCCCGATTTACGGGTAGATTTCCCATTACGTTATCGAAAGTTCGCGGTTTCATTCCAGAGCACGCCAGGCATTGAAGGATAATTTTTCGCACTGAGTTCCTCCCGTCAAGTAACCAATATTTTTCTCGTATCACGTAGAATGTCGCCTGGGTACCTGCGTGTTTCAAAGACTTATGCTGTTCACGGATAATTAATTACGTTACATGTAAACTGCGAGGAAATAATATAGGATGTTTCTGATGCAAATATAGAGTGGAAAATTGAAGTCTCCCGCCGACCTTGAGCGATCCTTCGCCAAGGAAGGGATTTAAGCAGAGAATCTTGCTCCTTTTATCGAGACTCCATTTCAGAATTGAAAAAATTACCCTCAAACTTTTCCTCGTTACCCTTTTTTACATTATAAAAAAAAACGAAAGCAGAATCCAATCACATGAATTAATTCATTCATGGATGAGCACTCTACCAAGATCGCGAACTTGGACGCTGTGATTGCCATTAGGACCTGCGAAACAGGTGGTTTGCGTGTCTCAGGAATTTCTCAGGTCTATATTTTCATCTGAGACCACTCATTCTCCCTCTGACTGAGCCAGATAGGTCCGTCCTGCCATATGTGATCAGAAAGAAACTCTCTTAGCATTCGACCTCGTGAAGATAGATCAGCTGGTTTGTCAAGACTGGGGACGTGTCTCCAATCATGAGATTGACTTGTCTTTTGAATTTTAGTGACCCGATTGGAAATCGAAGGTTTTTAATCTATGAGGTGGCGTTTTAATCCAGTGCACAGCGATTGTAAAATCGGAACAAAGCAATATTTTACTGACCTCACTGTGTTTCAAAGCTTCATGTGTGGTAGCATACAAGCGAGATAATAAGACTGCTGCGCACAATTCAAGTCTAGGCAGAGTTACAGGCTGTACTAGTGCAACGCGAGATTTGGAGCATGCGAGACAAATGTGATGCTTTCACTGGCTATCAGTGACACGCAAGACTGAAGCGAAGTTCATTCAAACAAGGTAATTGATTTCTAAATTCTACCCAATTTGACTCTATATCCGACGGAAGTGGTTCATCCCAAGTTATCTGCAATTTCCACAAATGTTGTATCATCAATTTTGCATGAACTATAACGGGACCCAAGAATCCGAGCGGGTCGAAGAGTTTTGCGATTTCTGACAAAATAGATCGCTTAGTAATTTGATTACCTTTTTCTGTTTTATTCACAATAAAACTGATTGTATCATCTCGAGAATTCCAAGAGATACCGAGAGTTTATATTGTGTCAGAATCGATAAATAGGAGCTCATTTACTGCTTTATTCGAAAAATCGTGAGTCAATCGAGGTTTATTTGACGCCCATTTTCGCAGAGTAAAACCTCCCTTTTGAGTGATTTGAACAAGATCATCACGAAGTGCCATCGCATCCTGCAAAGTATTAGCGCCTGTCAACACATCGTCAACGTAGAAGTCGCGTTTCAATACTTGGGCCGCGAGAGGGTGAGAATTACCTTCATCAATAGAGAGCTGCTTCAACACGCGAGTTGCTAGAAAAGGTGCGGAGGCAGTTCCATAGGTGACCGTTTTCAAACTGTAAATTTGAATAGGATCATCCGGATTTTCTTTCTAGATTAATTTCTGATAGATTGAACGCCAGACGCAACTTCGATCTGACGATACATATTTTCGATGTCTGCAGTCAAAGCGAATAGAAAAGATCGGAATTGCGTATAAATAGTGAATAGATCATCCTGTATTGCAGGCCCAACCAGGAGAGCATTATTCAAAGAAATCTTGTTTAAACTCGGGTAAGAACCATCGAATACTATTCTAACTTTAGTAGATAGACTTTCTTCCTTCACAAGAGTGTGATACGGGAAGAAAAAACTTGTGTTAAATGATTCTGGATCTCGATCGAAAGTCATGTGATCAAGAGCACTTTATTCCTTGAGAAACTCGGAATAGCTCCTTTTAATAGATGGGTTTCTCAAAAACTTGTATTCCAACGCATGGAATCGCCTTTGAATTGCTTTGAAAGAAGGTTTCAGACTTTCCTTATTCTCTTTGAAGTGTAATTTAATAATGTATTGACCTTCGTCATTGCATTTGATATTTTCAGAAAAATGAGACTCACAAGCCTGTTCTTCTGGCGATAAAAACTGCTTAGATGGGACTTGCCTGAGTGCCCAGAACCGAGTGAGCTCAGAATCAGTAGCATCCTTCTGCATCGAGTTCATTATTAAGTGGTACATAGTTATGCTTGATTTCAAACGATTCAACGACACCTCCCCTGCAATTATCCAACCTATGATAATATTTATCGCTGGATTTAGATGGAACTGGTGAAAGTTTTGAATCTTCAAAGTGTGCTCGTCGCTGTAAGAATTGCAACATTTCCTTCACAGTTGGGAGGGACGATCGAGCTGTAGAATTCGCGTCTGTACTTAATGTAGAACTTGTGCCTAAATTCGAGACAAAATCCTTCCACTGATCCCGACTATCAGAATCGAGTTTATCTTTAATTTGGATTATTAACATAATATCCCAGCTATCAACGGATTCCTTCAAAACACGAAGCGCTCTCAAGTGCTTTTGGACATGATCGAGTAACAATCGAATGGTAAAAACCTTTGAAACGACTGGAATTTTAAGTGACGCTTTAGTGTGAGTTTCGATAATGATTCTTTGATTATCATGTCTGTCTCTTAAGAGACTCTACGTGCCTGAGTAATTGTCAGGCAATGTTTCAAGAGACTCGATTATTTCCGCAGCTTTACCCTTTAGACATGATTTCAAATAGTGTAATTTTTAAATAGCCGGAATTTTATTATTTTCGTGTACGATTGAATTAAACGTGTCTGAGAAACCTACCCACGTCTCGTAATTCCCGTTGAAA
This sequence comes from Belonocnema kinseyi, assembly GCF_010883055.1. NCBI lineage: Eukaryota > Metazoa > Arthropoda > Insecta > Hymenoptera > Cynipidae > Belonocnema > Belonocnema kinseyi. The sequence continues at coordinate 84,499,514 of NC_046666.1, read as the reverse complement.
ATTGGAAAATTTATTGTTGGCAGTTTAATATTGATATCAGAATTTTCTAAAGCTACCGAATGAGTTGAGGATCTGTTCTCGATTGAATTGATAACATCTCGAGCCAGTGTTAATCGATTTATTAAATGTTTCAATCAACCTGAAATTTTCAAATACCGATCTTGGAACTGATCACGCTCTATACCATTCTGGCTTATTTCAGGTTCATCGAATTGAAGTTCTTCTAATTGCGATTGTATTTCCTCGAAATGCCCCCAAGACTCAAAAGTTTATTTAATCGCCCTTGGGGATCTAGTTCAGCGACACTTGTATCGTCAGTTACTGAATCTAATGCTGATTCTAAATTTGTCAGCATGCGTTTGACGGTACCACGCTTAACTATCAATTTTTTAATTTCCTCCATTTTTATCGTTCAAACAATTGTCAACAATATGGTACAATAAATAATAATTGAAGCACGGATCAAAAGGATTGCATAATAGAAATGGCGGTACAAATAACTAACTCACTAATGTTGATCTGGAACTACGATTGATGCTGGAAGACTGGAACACAGTACATCGCGTAGAAGAGTTGGAATACCGTCGAACTGGAACACAGCTCAAGAGCTCCAGCTTTTGTTATAGAAATGGGAATATTAATTCCGGACCACCAAAGATTGACGGAGCACCTGGATTACATCTTTGCCCCAAAAAAGCTGTCTGGATGGAAGCACTGAAGCATAATTCTCCGTCCGCAGTATTTAAACTGATATCGACACAGGAACACTGTATTGTCGAGAAACTAATAGAAGCCTGGATCACAGTTTCCGCTTGTTGCTGGTAGTCTCCGCCAGAATCAGGATGAGTACCAATCATGGATAGCTTCGAGATGTTTCTCTGAAGATTTCCTTATGCATGTTGCGAGAGCTCTGAAGCCGATTGAATGTACTTTGTGAAATGTAGTTTCCACAGTTCATAGAATAATTGCACTGATTTGTGTAGGATTCTCTGATAACACGTGTATAAAGTATTAGGTAAATCATTATTTTATTCTTGATTCTCTAAGGAAAATGTGCAGGTAATAGAATGTGACACAAGGATTCACTCAAATTTGTATATATTTTCACAAGTGAAATATCAATAAGCAAATGAACATAAGTTGGTTACAGTAGTCAGACGCGCACGTGCGATTGGTTATTCCGATGTGTTTTATAAAGATATTAAATAGTCAGACTGATAGAAAACCATCACAACAAAATAGAGATGAAGCTATAATTCAAGTCGGGAGTGAATACAAATATTGAAGTTACCCTTAGGCAGGTCACGAGAGAACTGGTCTCAGTTTGTTAAAAGGGAGCGGGAGGGGCGCAGCCAAGGACATAGAGAAGAGGTGTACAAAATGGAAGGACGCCTAGACCCACACAGATAGCTAGGCGCAGAAAGTCCCAAATTATGGGATGGCGACAATCGGTTATTAACAGACTTACAACAATGCACCGTGCAAGTGAAGGCGTCTGTCGATTGAGTGGACGTGACTAAATACAATACCCAAAACACAGATGGTTTCAATAAATATGGACAGTTTCCGATGGGAAATTCACAGCGCTATTCATGGGTTCTGAAGGAAGTAGACATTCAGGCAATATTTGTCGAAAACTATTTTGTTAAACCGAACAATGCTTGTTATAGAACTGGAAGGAAGGAAATTCGTTTTTTAACGTTTTTTAAAATAAGAAGATGCACTCATTTTTGGATATAGTTGGATGATCTCTTTGCTGTTTTTTTGGAAGATATCGTTTTTTAATTAATCCAACTATCATAACAGTGAAGACGATTTTTTGATTGACATTAGGGCCAATCGTATTTTTTTGTGTTCTGTAATTAATTAAAAATATATTAATTTATTTTTGATTGAAAATACAAATTAGATGTTTTATTCTTTATAACCAACTGACTAAATAGATTTATCAATAGGACTATGTGAATCAGTCTTAACTTATATATTTTAATTGATCTAAATTTATTGCAATCTATATTTTCCAAGTAAACTTTTTTTTAGTAATGTTTTTATTGAGTTGGGAGATGGACATGTTTCATTTCTTCACACTTGTATTATTGCGAGTTGAAGTTAAGGATGAGTATTAATTTTGAGAATTTAAAACGATAGCGCGGATTCATATTTTTTAACCAGAGATCTTTGTACAATTCAATTTATCAAAGTGTGAAGGTTCAGGTTTTGCAGTTTAATTGCACTTAATTGAAAACTGTTAAAAGCTTCTATTTTATATGTGTCAATTATTGAGAGTTTAAATAAAAAATTTACAAATTAAAATTAGTTTAAACTTTAATTTAAATTTCACTAGTTACGAACATTTTTGTACTACAAACGTACGCACGATTGAAGAGATTTGGCGGGGAATCCCAAGTCATGAGCTCAGTACAGTCGTTCAGATGGTGCGATCGTCGCGAGTTCGACTATAAACAGAATAGCTCGGAAACCTTCGGGCGTTTTTAATGCAGTCTTTTAGAATTCTCGCAAATCCCTGTTGCAGATATCACTAGTGGTTATCATTTCAATACACATTCTTATTTAAGAATATCAAATTTTCGTACATTTCTTACAACTTATGTTACTTAAAATTCTGACTTTTGACTAAAAGTTTTACAAAACTTGTTATTGACCATTATCACTTTTTTACAATCACCGTTTCCATGCAGTAAATAAGACTTTCTCTAAACGTGAATACTAATTTTTGCTCGCTTCAGTTTGTAATAATACATAAAGAAATATCATCATCTCTTATAATAGTAGGAATCTTTATAGCAGTACCCCGATTATCCCTAAATTCTTACATTTTATTTTAATTATACATATAGAATGAATCAAATATTGATATCAAAAGTCTCTCCGTGTACCAAAAATGACGAATTTTCAACATAATTCCGAATTTTTAAATAATGTATCAAAAGAGATCAATTTGTTTGCAAATAGTTCAATCTTTAATGAAAAGAATCGATTTTAAACCAAAAGGATTAATTTCCTACTAAAACAGAAAAATTAAAAAAATTAAATTATTGAGTAAAAAAGGTCAATTTTCAATTTAAAATATCAATTTTAAACTAAAAATAGTAGAATCGAAATTTCTTTTAAAGAAATTGGTTTTTGACAAACTGAAAAGTGATTTTTTTTAAATAACTGAATCCTTAATGAAAAATATTAATTTTCAATCAAGAATATTACTTTTCTACAAAAAATTTCAAATTTTCTACAAAATCTAGAAAGTTTCAAACAAATATATGATTTTTATCGAAAAAACTCATTTTTTAACCAAAAGTAATATAAGTATATTTTACCATTATAGAAATCAATTTAAAAAAATAGAAATTTGAAGAGAATACTTTAATTTTCAATCAAAAAGGTTCGTTTTAAACCGAAACAGATGAAGCTTCAATTACACAGGGCCACAAAAAAAACAAAAGTGTCTGTGCAATTGACCAGACCTATATATTCTTATGTATTTTTCGACGCTGAATCCGAATTTGCAATAAAAAAGTAGGGTCCAGCTACTTTTTTATGGGGTTTTGATCGAAAAACATCATTTTTTACGGTTTTTTCATGGTTTTTTTTAAATAAAAAAAATAGAGAAAAATTTTATTTTTTTGACTTCAGAATCGAATTCTACGGGAAAAAATACATCGAAAACCATGTTTTGATTTTTTTTTTACAAAAATTTCAACCCACCAT
>NC_046666.1:84492970-84495688 GCF_010883055.1 Belonocnema kinseyi | reverse complement strand
GAGGGAGCTCTTCTTAATATTTTGACACCAAAATCATGTCGATACACCTTACCGACTGCGAGTAAAGCCACCCACGCTTTAACTTGACAGACTGTATACGGATCATGTTCGAATCCACATATATTATAGTACTATTAGTTTTTAAGTCTTGGTGTAAAATTAAAGGCCTGAAACCACTGAGTTGCCTATTGGCAGGGCCCTAAATGTTCAAGCTTTGGCTATGTAGGACGAAGTTTAAGTGTCAATAACTCACCCCTGACTTCTTCAATTAAAAAAAGTGCATTAGTAGACAGGCAGGGAGGTTTCTGGAACAATTAGTATTAGTGAATGTATATGCATGTGTGTGTCCGTGTGTATCCGTGTAAGGCCGGCTTCTCCAATGTTCTGATGACCTTACAAGCTTCGAGAACATTCCGATGACGTCACGATTTCGCAATTGTGCGAAAGTCAAATATGCGAAAAACAAGTTTGAAGGTTACCAATTGCATGTGTCAACGTTAACTGAGAAAAACAAGGATGATCTATTGCGTCCTTCGAGATAAGGCATCCGTTAAATGCGCAAAAGATGCAGGTGGATAGGTGAGATTTGATATGAGGATTTGCGCCAGGCATCCTGTTTTAACTATTGATTTAATGCGTAAATAAACCATGAAATTTCTGCAGTCTAGAATCTTCGAGACAGAATATTTAAAGTTAATCGAAGGAAAAAAAGGTATCTAAAATCATTTCTTATGGTATCTCATATACTGCGAGATCCTTTTCGCTTTATTTTGGTATCAAGTAGCGAGTCAACGAGGACTAGATATAACAGCTACACACCTTTCCTTGCAGAAGCATTCACGCATTGGCAGTCTAAAGATTCACACATTTCATTATCATATGCTATCGTTTTGTAGAGAGATCACTTCTTTTAGAGCTCGCAATCGTTCGCTTTCGTATTCAGTATTTTACCATATGCTAGGTCCGTCAATCTCTGGACGAGGTATATGTAACAAGATACTCAAAACAATTTCAAGAATCGATAGAAAGAGAGATTATAGACAGCATGAATTCAATTCTGAACCTCTCATGGACGTTTAATAAATACTAGCAGTCTTGTGCGCATCACGGCTCACGCCTATTTATCTGTTTATGAAAAAGAATAAATGAAAAGCCTATCTTTTCTATGTTATACATATTTAATGAATGTTACAAAATATTAGTATAAAATAATAGAAGACACCAAGGGATGAGTTCTGTATCTGAAACTGTAATTAATCTTTTATAACAGGATTTCAACCAATTTTATATATTTTTTGGTAGAACATGAAATTCAAGTATTTTATTCCAAATGAGATTTTTTTATTAAAAATTAATTTGAACCTAATATTGATGAATAGCATTTATGACAGTTTTGTAACTCACGTTGAAGATAATCATATTTTTTAAATAATAAACTTTGTATTCTTACACCATAATTTTTATAAATCAATTGAGCCAAATTTTTGAACGCGCATTATAATAATCAATGACCTTATAGGTAGAAAAACTCATGCAATAAGCTTGTTACCACTCTGTAAACTCTCCCCTAAAAAGCTTGGTCAAGTCTCCCCAATATTAGTTCATGCGTTCAATGCAATACAAATGTAAGTAACAACTGTTTCATTATTCCAACTTATACAAAATCAATACACTACTTTGTAAGGAATAACGCGATATATGATTGCCGTACGACTTTTGATTACAAGAGTAGAGAAATGCTTACAAAGTTCGAAAAGAATATAATTATTGAATGCAAATTTCTGCCAATTGTCGAATCTCGGGGTTAGTCTTACAGAAAAATAGTCAAAAGTTTAAGAATTCGAACAAATTTTTTTATTTTCTAACTGAGAATTCTTTATTTGTTGAAAATTCGTCTTTCTAGTTGAAAAATTCTTAATTTTAGTTAAAAATTCATCTCTTTGGTTAAAAAATTACTATTATTTTGAAAATTCTTTTTTTTTGGAAATTGAACTATGACATTTTTGGTAGAAAATTAATTTTTTAAATTAAAGTGTGATCTTTTTAATTAAAAATCTAACTAATTGTTAAAACATTTAGGGATTTTGTTCAAAATTCGTCTTTTTTAGTAGAAACTTAATCTTCTTGTTTGAACATTCATCTTGCTGATTTAGGATTCAATCATTTTTCGGACAATTTTTTTTTTCAAAATTAATTTATTGAAGTGAAAATTTGATTTTCCATTTTTGATTAAAAATTTATTGATATTTTTAATTACAATCTGTTTTGATAGAGAACTCACCTATTTTTTTTTTAATTACACTTCTTTAAGTTGAAAATTATTTTTTGAACTAAAAAATGAACTATCCCATTTTCCGTTGAATATTAAGTTAATAACACAGGCCCACAAAAAAAACAAAAGTGTCTGTGCAATTGACCAGACCTATATATTCTTATGTATTTTTCGACGCTGAATCCGAATTTGCAATAAAAAAGTAGGGTCCAGCTACTTTTTTATGGGGTTTTGATCGAAAAACATCATTTTTTACGGTTTTTTCATGGTTTTTTTTAAATAAACAAAAATAAAGACAAATTTTATTTTTTTGACTTCAGAATCGAATTCTACGGGAAAAAATGCATCGAAAACCATGTTTTGATTTTTTGTTTACAAAAATTTCAACCCACCATACGGCGATGAAAAGGCAGAAAATCGCGAAAAGTGAAAATTTGCTTCAAATT
>NC_046666.1:84479618-84492870 GCF_010883055.1 Belonocnema kinseyi | reverse complement strand
ACGACGATGATTTTCCCATGTACTTTGCAGCTTGATTGTGAGACAATTTGAGACCTTTTGGGTGGGAACAAAGGAACACAGCCTCGAAGCGCGAAGCGTATATGGAACTCATTTTTTGTAACGTGGTAACAAGATGAGAACTGAAAGCAAACTGAATGTTAAATCAAAAAGCATGAAAGAGGGAGCTCTTTTTAATATTTTGACACCAAAATCATGTCGATACACCTTACCGACTGCGAGTAAAGCCACCCACGCTTTAACTTGACAGACTGTACTTTTGATTTTTAGACGGTATCACTTCATGAATAATATGGAATAATATGTGATCTTGTCTGGGTTTATCAAGCTTCAATATTTTGTCACCGCAGATGGCACCTTTTCATTTCGTCCGCACAGTAAAAAAAGTCTTTAAAATGATACCGAAATCAATATAATTTTGATATGCGAAAAAAATTATACCGAATTGAAGATTACTTGGATCGACCAGAGTGAATGATCGATTTTTGAGATCATAATTATCTGATTCGGGATCATGTATGAAGTCAAACCAATATGGCTGAAGTTCTCAGAATAATTTAGCTCAAATGCAAAGTTTTATGACTTCTGATCGTGCAGTGTGCATTAAATTAAAAAAAAATTAAATCTAATATTAGAAAATATTATCTGTTAAGTGTAGTTTTTACTTGCATGTGGTTAGATAGCATTGATATAATCTCGTGAGTCTAATGATCGTTGGAGCAAAATTCTCTGAAATAAAATTACATACACACTTACTCAGAGTTGCTAAGGAACCATTTCCATGAACTATTAGAGAACGTTGACTTAGCAACAAGACAAAGAATGTGGCTTCAACAAGATGGTGCTCCGCCATATTTTGCACTCATCGTACGTGAGTTTTTGAACCTAAATTTCAATGAGAGATGGACCACCAGCTTACCAGATCTAATATCACCTGAATTAGTTTTATGGGATTATATTAAACATGTAGTTTTTGTTCAGTGACCCACAACACGAGAAGATCTAAAGGAAATGATTCGGGCAGCTTGTGCAGCCATTTCTCGAGAAACTTTGGTGAAAACTGTGGACGGTTTTGAAAGACCACCTGAAGCGTGAGAAGCAAGGGGAACTCACGACAAGAAAGCACCCCAAAGGAGACAGAACTTACTACGTCCACGCCGCCGTTTCTGGGTAACGGTAAAAGTAAGGAGAAAGTGTCTTTTTTTTGTAACTAGTCACAGAGAAGTGACATTGTCAAGATTGTCACTTTTGTAACTATATAGTCACATTCTTTACAACTTACCCGAAATGGTTGTTACTTTCTAGGTGTGTTTGGGGGGGGGGGGGGTTGTGATAAAAATCCACACGCTGAAGTCTACAAAAAAATACATTTGGGAACAGAGTTCAATCTAAGAAAGATCGTTTTGACCTTTAAGTGACCTTGAAAATTGACCTGAAGGTCATGATGGTCAAAGTGTTGTACACCTTAACATTCCATCGACTTTCGTAAAGCATCTTGAACGTTTGTTTGCCCCAAAAAACCAAGACAATGTAGAAAAGGGGCATCTAGTCGTTTCTCAGATATTTGACCTTAATTTTTTATCTTTTCAAGGTCACAAAAATAATTTTCCACAAATCGTTGACTTGAAATTGTCCGCTCTTTTTAAATCTGCAGTCAAAAGTAGGGGTTCACATTTAGGAAAAGGGTCTTACCTCCATTTGACCCTGAACATCGACCTCAAGCTCAAAATTGATGGCACATTAAAATGTCCCCCTCGGTCCTGGTCATACTTTGTTCAAAGAATTTCTTTGCAGGTAAAGTATTTTAGAAGATATTTATGATTATAGATTAAAATAGGCACTCTATGTAAAAATTTTATAAATTAAAAGTTTCAAGTTCAAAAAATCACCCTCTATATATTATACAAAAGAAAATACAGTAGAGAAATAAAAAGAGTCAAACCCACTTAATCTATTGACATCCTTAATATTATTTTAGTTGAAGACACAAAATAATATTATTAATTTTTCACATAGTGCAATGTAGTAGCAGAAACATGCTGCCTTGTGAAAGTTGCTTATAAAAACTAACCATGATTTCAAATTTGAAAGAATGTCTATATGAGTAACTAACCATTTCCTAATTGCCTACGTGCGTGAATGGAGTACGTGGCTACGAATGAATTCCAGTAAGTCTTGTCGATCAAGTCTTGCCATTTCAAACCGTGTTATCTTATCGCTAAATACTTGTTGTCGCATCTATTCCTGATCTAAGTATCTTTGTAGGAAGTATCTCTTAACCTAGATTTAGTTTGAAGATATGACAAATCTTTTTTCGCCATAAACGTTTCCTTCTGACTGTGAAATCAGCTATGTAATAAAAATATGTAATATCAACTTTGCAAATAATAAATAAAACATGACACATATAAAAATATATGGCCAGTTAAACCTAATGCGCGTCCAATGGGGAAATTGCCCTTCTACCCATAAAGTAGTATAAAAGCAAGCTTTACATTGGCTACTTATGAGAACAGACAAGTCACAGCCCACACTATACTTACATTGTTTAAATAATATCTTAACGCTTAAAGTGATTTTATGATATACTAAGTAAAGAAAAAATTCTCTGGAGAGTGAAAAATTTTCTTTTACCATAAATAATCAATTATTAAAGACACCTATTGATTTGTGCAATCATAATCAGAAAGAGCATTTCTGCTTCATGTATTTAATATGTAACGGCATAATTTATTCTTATACTGAATTATTGGCAAAAGATCATAAAATGAGGTTAGTTTAGATATTTGTAAGTGTTCACGGGAGTCTCTTATATCATAAGGGTCTAAAGATCCTCAAGGGAGAGTTGAGTCACGAGGTACTCCACATTTAATTGGTGCCGTTGTACCGGAACTAGTTCAACTTTGATGCATTTTGATTGATATGAGTTAGCGCTATTTTCAAATCACAATGTTGAATTCAAGAGAATTTAATACATAATAGAGACATCACTCAAACAAGTAAATTATACATTATTGGGAAGGTTAGTTATTGGACTTAGAGAAAAATAATATTCACTTTAAAAGACATGCTCTTTAAAATTGTCATAAGCAACAGAATTAATAAAAAATAAAACTGTTCAAACTTTTCGCGCCCCAAGAAAATGCCAATGTTCCGGTACAGCGGCGACCATTGGAGGGGAAACGTGTCTTAACTCTTCCTAGAGGATCCCTAATACGGCCAATACCCGGAACACAGCGAGCTTAAATGCATGCCCTTCTAAATATTGCGATTTTTTCAAAGAACCCCGTTACACCATATGTAACTTTTTTCTGTTTCTAATATCTTTAAATGTATAATATCATAACACTGGAATGAACTTTAGCTTTAATTATTGGTGCCCAGGTCTGTTGAGTGTTCGATCTAGATCGGAGAATTCAAAACGACTTCTTTTTTTGCTTAAATTTTATTTTTTTTAAACATTTGTATTCCTTAAAGAAATTTCTAAAAGTTTATGAGAAAGATATTTCGGAACTTCCATTGAAGCGCCTTTGTGTCCGGGTTTAAAAAATGTTTTCACATCCCTTATATTACCAGAGATGATGAATGTGCTAAGGAATGAAAATAAAAATATGTTTTTGGCAGGCTTGACAAGAAAAGGAGGGGGGGGGGGTTAAGAAGTTATTCCCCCTATGGTTACAGTTTCGAGGCGACCTGGATGTTCCAAAACTGTTAGAAGACAAAATTACATATAGCGGCCCGTCATTACCACCCTAACTTCCATACCTGGGTTTTCCTCTCGACTGGCCTGATTTTTGGACAGAGAAAAATGTCGAATTAAAGGTCAGTATATTATCAGGCATATTATCTGCGTATAAATCCCCAAGTTACTTCCAGTCTCCACGCTTGGGCCAGGCTGGAGGCCGCTAGTCTGGTTCTAGCTTGTATTTCCTGGTGGCTAGAGCTCGAACCTGGCTAGATAGCAGTGTTCCCAATTCTGGTGTCCTTGCGCACTACACATGCGTAGCGTCGATAACAGGATTAGTCACCGTTAACGCACTTACCTAAAATAAATGAATGTGCAAATCAATTTTTTACAATAAATAAAGTTTAAACTGCTCTTCGATATTTTTAACATGCAAGAAGAGACGTGTACGTAAAGAACATGGAGGATAGCGCTAATGAATTTTTCCTTTTAGATTTTGCACATCAAATGATTTTTTTAGTTGAAACTCGACGATCAATTTTTTTCAAATTAAAGTTATTAATTAAAATTTTCTTAAAATGTCATCAAGTTTATACTGAAACAAGAGTGACAAGATAAAAGACAAACAAACCTTCCTAAAAATAAAATGGCGCGGAATCGATAATAAGCTAGAGTCCAACCAGGGCCAGTTTCGGCGAGATCTAACCTGGCCATCAAGATTGACCCTGGTCATATTTATCATTACATTTTAGCTTGATCCAGGCTATTATTTATTTTATTATACTTTAGGAATATCTTGTTACAAAACTAGCTTCAATTGATGTATTCATTATTTCTATAAATATATGTGGTTGGTAATTAGGTGTACATAACTTTGAAAAGTTTCACTTACTAAAATAAAAACAAAACAGTTTACCGTAGGACACAATGGACGAGACACGGACAAAAAGTCCTATTTATGAAGTTTACCAGGTAAACTTGAAATTCTTTAAATTAGGTTCTAATATAACTATTCGATTATGTATTATTATATTTTTAATTACCGAATACTTATACACATATTTATCTGAATAAAGACGACTTTATAATAGTTTGGTGTATTCTCTTTTTCGAAATCAATTTACCATGCTCTCTATTTTAAACCTTAAAAAATTTAGTGCGATTTCCTGTAGTATTTGAAGTTATTCTTAATTAATAAAATAAAATAATATTCATTCAATAAGTTTCAAATTACGTTTCTCTATGAAACCTGTAGCTTTTATATGATTTTAATGTAAATTTATACTTATTTATGATTCGCATTTAATTCAAAATATTAAAATTCATTCCTTATTTGAATTTTTAAATTCTTTATTACTGACAAATTTCACATGCATGTTTAAACATCTTAAGAATTTAAATCATTTCGTCATTAATTTTCCTCTCGTGTACGTGTTTTTATTGAGAGTTAACCTACTAGTAGCCCGGGAGCCAGCGACAACATCTTTTTGCCATTTTTTCGAACATTATTATATAATTATATAACATTATTATATAACTTTTAGAGTTTTCATCGAAATTTAAATTTTTATTTGGACAATTTGCAAGTATTTTACTTATCTATAAGAGGCTTTGACAAAAATTACCAAGTTGTAAAGAAAAAAAACTTTATTTTGAAAATGCTCCAAATTTTTTATTTTAGTTGGAAATATTTGCTTAACGAACTTAACCTTTATTTTGGGAACCTTAAGGAGTTCATCAAAGTCTGACTCGATTGAAAAAATCCTTTTAAAGTTAGCGTGGCCACAACATTCAGGTAACCATACATACAGACATATAGGCAGAGATACAGACATAGAGATAGACATACACTGATAAAGTTTAATGATTTTTAGTTTCTGGGACTGCCGAAACGTAAAAATCCGTTAAAAACCAGAGATCAAACATTTGGGCGATTAAAATACACCCTCATGAATGAGAGTATAAAAATTAAAATACCCAGTGCTTTTGAAAACGAAGCAAGATATAAAAAAATACGAAGGCTAAATTGTTCTTTGGAAAAATTGCTACAAAAAAATCTCCTTCATAATTTTCAATATTACTTTATATTTATCAAAAACTTGATTCCTTTACTTAATTTCTTTTTTTTATTTATTTCTAGTGCTCGATATAATTATTTTCAGCAGAAAAGCTAGAAATATGATCATCCTGAAGTGTTTTTTAACACTTAAAACTTTTTATCATTAGCCGATAAAATTTTTAAATAAAAAAATATCTTCAGATAATTTTAAAAACAAACATTTTCTCAGTTCTGATTTTGTCAATGGTATGAAAGAGTAAAAACGAATTTTTACCTCTTAAATTAAAATAATGAAGATTTTCAATGAAACGATATGAGAATATACATTGTTATGGATAAATTTTGGTAGCAATTTTTCCAACTTTTTTCCATATCTTGCTTCGTTTTCGAGAAAAACTGTATATTTTGATTTTTATAAATTAAAAGTAGAATTCCTTCACATACGGCTCTGGCGACAGTTTTGTATTCTATTAAAAAAAAGTGTAAGACTTCCCAGATACAAAATGAAGAGAATCATTCATGGTTTTCGTACCTTTTAGTTGCATTCATTTGAATGGACACATGTAAAAGCGTTTACACACTTTTACATTACCTGTTCTTCTTAACTAAAAATAAAATATCTGCCTTTACTTCATATTTTTATGAAATTAACGTCTGCATTTTTCTACCTTATATAAATATAATGTTTTGGAAAAATTAAGTGAAATATTATAGAAATAACAATCATTTCCGCATTTATTCTTTATTGAATTACTATTGAAGTAAAACCAAGGTGCATGCCTTTTTTCAAGTATTTTAGCTCATATGCAAACTTTTTATGGTTTGTGATCGTGCAATGTATTTGAAAAGTTTTTTAAAAAAACGTAATCTGATATTAGAGAATATCGCTTTTTTCTGCAATTATAAATATTTTGTCTAAAAAAATTTGAAAATGATAGCGAACGTGCTTGCGGACGTGCCTGCATACTTTTTTTTGGGTTAATTAAAAATTTTGATTTTACTAAAAACGTGTGTGTATATTTCGAGGTTATCTCTATTACAATTCTTCCGAGCATTACTTCCAAACTACACAATATTTTTGGCCACAATCTTTGGATTTTTAAGTAAACATAGTAACTAATGTTTTGGAACTAACTTTGTTTGTAGGCAATCAAAAAAGGTTATTTCATAAATAATTTCCAAATTATCGGAATGATAGAGCTGAAAAACCACTCTAACCTCAACATAATGCACATGCATAGAATTTTTATTCAGCATAATTAAATTTTTTGGTAATGATCCCTCAAAAAAGAATCCGTGGACGTTCGTTATAATATTTTATAGCATCTCCGAATTCAGTTTTTAATCATTTTCATTTTTTGGAAAAAAGCCAGGGGAACTGTACCCGATTGACCACATGACGAAGTATCACATGCTCGTAAGTGTAGTTGTCACTTGCGTGCTCTTAAATACAATTTTAAGGTTATGTCGTTCTGACGCAAGCGGCAAGAATTGGCTGCCATCCTTTTTTACTGTGTAAGGTGAATCGTGTTTAAACGTTTTATTCACGTTTGAACTGTACTTTTAAACGAACGTAAACATATATATATATATATATATATATATATATATATAGGACATTTCACGTCACGCGGATCGCTGACACCCTGAAAATTTAGTTTCACCAAACAAAACGAATAAATGCGCAACATTAATCTACTTGCTACATACTTTCAAACGTAATGAAGCATTTGAGAAAATTCAAAATGGCGGATTTAATATGGCGCCTTATAAATATGTTTTCCCGGTACACAGTTTAAAAGCGGTTGAAAAAATGTTTAAACTTTGACGCGCGTACCTTAGTTACAGGGTCCTGTCAGTCCAGCCGAAAACTCCTTAATTACTTGAGAAATATCAAAAAATAAGTTGAGTTTTGGATTCAGCGAGTAGAAGTTATAGAATTTAATTCAACAAAATTATAACCTTATTTTGTATACGTACAAACATAGAATCTTATTAAATATATCGTGTACGAGATGTCATGTCGCCTCGGTCCTAGTGGCGAGTTTCGAGGTTAGTCATACTTGCAGTGTCGGATCGCAGAACGCTAGCATTCCTCGCACGAGAAATACATGTGTGATGGCACCATAACTCCCCACTCTAAGCAAGCGTAGGAAGGGTCACATGTGTCTACCTCCAGACCTAAACAGCCAGTTCTATCCCATCCTTTGCGGCCCACTGCACACGTTCAAATAAAGAATAATCGCACTGACAAAACGTCAGAGCGTCTATAACAAAAGTAAATGTTAAGTTAATTTTTACCCCTTCGCACATGATCGTTTAGTATGATAAGCCATTGTAATTTAAAAATAAAAATAGTTATTATGTTTATTATTATGCCCAACCAGTATCCTTTTTATAAGTATCACACACATAATCGCGATTTTCGTCTGATATCTAGATATAAAAGAATACAATTTTTCATAATGAAAATATTCATTTCCATTCCTTCGCTACAATAAAGGTAAGAATCAAAATATTTTTCTTTAAAAATTTATCAAAGCTAATACACGATCTAAAAGAACTACTAGCAAAACAGAAAAAAGAGAATTCGAATGAAGAAAACTTACCAACCTATATTGTCAATGAAAAGAAACAAAAAGGAAAGCGTGAAACAAATAAAATATAGAACGGGAGAAATGTATTTGCGCTTACGTTTATAGCAATGTTACTATTATGTAATTATGTTTTTCGATAGTAAAGAAATGAATGAATCTTGCCTAGATTACATTATTATACATATGATTGTTTATAAATAATAAATATTTATGTGCAATGAATCAATATCATTATTGATTTTTTACGGACTTATATTCATTATATATGAATTATTATATATACATATATTATTATAATAATTATGCATGATATTTTCATAATAATGTATCAATTTTTTTCGCCGCCACACTTATTTTCAATTACCTGACAGTAAGTACTATGAGATACAAATTTTCTTCAGTCATTTCGAACAACTTTTTTTCTCAGAAGTTACACTCTCCAAAGCGGCCGACTTTAGGAGAATCACTCATACAGTTTACGTTCGTTTTGAAGTACAGTTCAAACGCGAATAAAAAGTTTAACACGATTTAAAAAATAACGCACTCCAGCATTTACTTTTATTTGTATTTCATATTTCTACTTTATATTTTATGTACATTATATAATTGTTCGCATATTTAATTTGTAATATATCTTATGTATATTTTTATATAAAACCTGCAAATGCTTTAATTTTTGTACAAAAAAATTAAATTTCTTTATTTGTTTGCTTATTTTATAGATCACAGATCAAAGTATATATGTCGTAACCCACCAGCCGAACCAGTCGGTTAGCCGACTAACTGGTCAGTCGGCTAATCGGCGCTGAATAGACCACTGTGTACCTGTACCTGCTCACGTTCGTTTACTGGACGATTGAAGGCAGCCAAGAAGCGGCCAGTCTGCTATTCGACTAGAGCAAGTTTGAGCGAGCCTAGGGCGCGCAACTGTTATTTCTCGCGCTTGTATTTATCTCGCGCTTCGCACTCGATTATGTATTTACCTCGCACTACACTCTCGGTCTTTATATTGCTCCCGCATTCGTGGACACACCTTTTAAAATCAAAGGTCAACGGACTGACAACTGTAATTTTGTGATTTTGAACTCTCTTTTGTTAAAGCGCTTTCGGCTTTAATGAACACATTCTCATTGCGTATCTCGTGCTTCGCACTCGATTTTGTTCAACATGTAAACTTTTCTACATTACACACAAAACTTTTATATCAATTATGATACATTTTTTATGTAACTCTGCCTGGGATTACTTATTAAAAAATTGCAAAATAAAAAGCAAATTGTATTTATCATGATTATTTTTGTATTTGTTTCTTATTTTGCTTTAAATTGTATTCTAAGCTGCTCTAAAACATGTATCATTTCATTAAATGTATATCATTGCAATTTATAATATGCATAAAAATTGAATCATACTAATTCTTATTTCCTTGCTTTTATAATTTTTTTGTTTTTAATGTTTTTTACGATTAAATAAAAACTACTGCGCATCTGCATAGGGTCTAATACAGGAATCTATATACGGTCCTATATAGGAGCCTATGTCCTCTTTTGTCTTTTCTGTGCTTTTTCTAAAAAGTTCATTTCAACTTTTGTCTGGTAATTTAAGTTCATACCTTGTGTCGTTTTTCCAAACAAATTTAATATTGTTATTTTGAATGATATTTTTTACGACTAAAGCAAAACCTACGTGCCCTATAAAAAATTATAGCTCTTTTTTGAATGAAAAATTTTTGTCTCATTTTTTTTCGTAGCTTATATCGAAATTACAATCAAATTTGGAATGTTCAACATTTCGACCAAATTAAAAAAAATGTTATCGTCCTGTAGGGCTTTCAAAAAGCAATGGTTTTTTTCTCTTGGCTTTTTTTCATATTATGAGTTCTTTGGCTTAAAATGTACATTCTAGTTTGTTTTTTTTTTATTTTGAAAATGCTCTAACTTTGATCATTTTCTTTTTATAGAAAAAAGTAATGGGGAAAAATTGTTTGAGTTTCTGAGTGCTATGAACAACCGTACATAGAATTTTTTAAACTTGAAAAAATGTGGTTTCAAAATTTTTTTGTACGATCAAATTTGGAATTTGCAACTTTTTGACCAAATTGAAAAAGTTGTTATCATAATCTTGTAGAGCTTTCAAAAAGCAATGCTTTTCTTTTCCAGACTTTTTCTCGTATCATGCGTTGTTTAGACTAAATGGTTCATTTTAGTTTTTTTTTATTTTGAAAATGCTATAACTAGTAATTTTTGATTTTTCGAAAAAAAGTCATTAGGATAAATTGTTAAATTTTTTGAATGCTGTGATTAACCATACAGAGAATTTTTAAAAAAGTGGTCTCAAAAATATTCAAAATGTGACCACTTTTTGAATTTTCATCCAAAATGGCTGGCTAACGAGCTTGATCTTTAGTTTAGGACACTAAAAGAGTGTACCAAAGGGCCATCTAATAGATTACTTTTTTCAAAAGTTATCGTATTTACAGATAGACAGATAGACAGACATACATACAGAGATACAGGCAGACAAATTCGTAAAAACCTGTTTTTTAAATTCAGGGGGTCTTAAAACGTGGATATTTGACATAAAGTGGGGAGGGGGGTCAAATTTTACACAAATCTAATACTTTCTCTGATGAGAATGTAATAATGAAAAAAAGTTTGCACTTTCGACAAAATCGAATGCGAAGTACGAGATACATAATGAGAATGTGTTCGTTAAAGCTGAAGGAGGTTCGACAAAAGAGGATTCTCAATCACGAAATAGAAGTTATCGATGTTTTGACCTTTAATTTTTAAAATATTGCGCACAAATGTAGGGTAAACACAAAGACTGAGCGTGTATCGCGAGGTGAATGCATCATCGAGCGTGAAGAGCGAGAATTAATAATCGCGTTGAAACTTGTTAGCCACGCACACAGAGCGGTATAAGAACGTTCACGCAAAGCGCGCAGATTTTTGTTTACTATATATATTTTTTAATCAGATTTTATAATAAAATTCTCTATATTTTTGGTTAAAGAAACTTTTTTTTCAAATTTGTTTCGTCTTTCGTGTCATTTTTCTAAAAATTTATGCTAAAAATTAAATTTTTTAATTTTCAACCTTACTTTTTACGATTAAAAGAAAATCTTCTTCTTTATTCATAATGTGTCCCGCGCCAGAATCTGTCTGAGATTTTTAATGTAACTGAAAATAGCTTAATGGTATATATTGTATACAGTCTAACCTGAATTTAATTTAAATTTGGGACTGACTGTAGCATAAAATCCAGGCTTTTTGTCAGGGGCGTGTGACACGAATCCAGCGAATTTTACTCTCGTGTTACAAAATATTTTAAGAATTGTTTTTCTAATACGCAGACAAGAGTGAATTAGATATTTAACCAAAATAAGTAAGACAGTTTGCAGTTACACGTTAAAATAAATGTGTTTTTCTGCTCACGTACATAAAACGTTTGCATACCGTTGAGCATCTCGCTTATAAGGAGAGTTTTGTTTTAAATAATCGGTTTATATACTGAATCACCTCTGTTTCTGTATTACTTAACCTATTCTAAGACAGCTGCATCCAAAACCAAATAACTACTTTTATCAAAACACCGCATGTCAACACTTCAAGTGGGAAGCACGCACCTTTTCGTATATAGCACATGATGATAACGCAGTTTTTCATAAGCAGAAATACCAAAAGTTATTTCACAGAAAATTACTTCCTTTTATAAATATTAGATTAACCGTCCACGAAAAACACAGTTTTTACTACAATTTCGTCAACAATTGACAGCTAGAGGTTGAGACTTCGATACATGTAGCCGACCGGCCCGCTCTTTTTACCATGTAAGAGAGACAGACAGGATCCGATTATTTTACGATTAAAGGTCTGTTTGCTTCAAAATGCAGATTTTTTAGCTCTGTCTATTCAATACTTCTTCTTCCTCTTTGTTTTCTTTGTCGAATCGTAGACCCTATTAGGTAGCCTAATTAGTTGAATGATTAATATAAAACCGTAGTATAACATTTATGCTGGAAATAAATTGATAAATTACTGAACTTTTTCATGAACATTGTTTCAATAACTTTCCGACACTACCTCGCAATATATATTCGCGTGTCTAATAGAGCTGCTGTTAAGGTTAAAGGCAAGCTCTTTCGAACGCACGAAATAATCCGAGCTGATCAGTCCCATCGCGTTTAGTACGCACGAAGCCCTACTACTGCTCAACGTGAGCTCGGCATCGTGCTTATTGGCTAGTGCCTCTCACTTCGATTTTTTCATTAATAGGCTTGATATTTTTACGGAATTAATTCGAAACATCTTACAAAAGAATCTATGCTGTTAAATTTTTAATAGTGACAAAAAGTGATAATTATTTAAACAATTTTTATAAGCAAATGCACATGTTGACAAATTTCGATAAAAAGGTTTGATTTTTTTGTGGAATCAACTTAAAATGTTTTTCCTAAGACTCCTTGCTGTCATATTTTTTATAGTGACCAAAAAAAGTTAATTATTTAAACAATTTCTATAAACACATGTGCACTTTGACCATTTTTCTATTAATAGGCTTGGTTGTTTTGCGGAATTAATTCGAAACATCTTGCAAAGGAATCTATGCTACTTTTTCGTCCTTTTAGTCCTATTGTAAGAAAAAGATGAATGGGTCGAAATCGAAATATATCGAAAGTCGTAACGCCTTTTCCCGATTCCTGATTGGCTTCTCATTTTGGTTTGAATGTAGACACAGTAAGCGGGAACATAATAATTTGATCGTTGTACATGTTTCTGATATTTTTATTTTCGTTGTACATCTTTCTAATGTATTTGTTATATTATAATAGGAAAATTGTTTATGTCACCGACACCGACATTTACGTTCACGGTTAGTAAGTGACGTGCT
>NC_046666.1:84465036-84479518 GCF_010883055.1 Belonocnema kinseyi | reverse complement strand
TTCGTTGTACATCTTTCTAATGTATTTGTTATATTATAATAGGAAAATTGTTTATGTCACCGACACCGACATTTACGTTCACGGTTAGTAAGTGACGTGCTATTTTAACGACATATAGTTACTGCAGTGTGGCGCCGATCCTGTTTCGAAGTCGAAAATCGAACGGACTTCTCTTTCTATCTCCAAACGGTAGAAAAAGAGATCCGTTCGAATTTTGTCTTTGTACATGGTATCGAGCTGACTATACGGCCCTCAGAATTAGAATAGGGCATAGAAAAAGTGCGTTAATCTAGAAAGTCTACCTGTATATTTTTTTTACAAAATTGTCAATTACCCAAGTAATTATTTAATAAAAACATAATAATTTGATTTCGGCTGCCAGCACAAGCTGGCTAGATAATGTGTAGAAAAGCCTTTACATAAACACAGGTCGGCTTTTTCTTAAAGGACTAAGTCTTACAGGGTTGCCAGATTGGATGACTTGGCCAAGATTTCTATTGGTCTATCATTTAAACGCGCTGTTTTTATTTTTTACCTCAGATCTAATAACTAATAATAACTGCATCGCAGTTTCTTAAACTATTTTCTTTTATTAAAAGAGATATTAGATGTGCTTATACAGTTTATCGTCCTTAATACATGTACTTGAAGTTACGAACATTCACATGAACGAAATTAAAGATTTTTTCTCCCAAATTTGGATTTGCCTAAATCATATAGGATGACAAAAAATGATATTCCGTCGGAAGAAGTTTTCGAAATTTTTATTTTTAGGAGGTTAACTACTCTTACAAATCACCCATTATTCAAATATGCCAAATACAATTTTGATTGTCGATATTTGAAAATATAAAGACGTGAAAAATCCTCTTTTTATCTCACGAATTATAGAGTGGGTGAGAAAGTTCAGCAAGAACCCAAAAAACCAACCCTATTATATCAACACCTAAAATGTTTAAAACGACAAGTTTGATTGTCCATATTTGAAAAAACAAAAACGTAAAAATTGTCTTTTTTCATCTCGCTAATTATAGAGTGAGTGAAAAAGTTCGGTAAGACTCCTACAAACCACCCCTAATATATCCGGACCTAAAATGTTAAAAATGACAAATTTGATTGTCGGTATTTGAAAATATAAAAAGGTCCAAAATTTGTTTTTTATCTCAATAATTATAGAGTGAGTGAGAATGTTCGGCAAGACCCCTAAAAACCAAGCCTACCATATCAACACCTAAACTGTTCAAAACGACAAGTTTGATTGTCGATATTCGAAAAAACAAAAGCTTCCAAAATCCTCTTCTTTTATCTCCCTAATTATAGACTGAGTGAGAAAGTTCGGCGAGACCCCTAAAAACCACTCTTAATATATCCCCACCTAAAATGTTAAAAATGACAAGTTTGAATGTCGATATCTGAAAATATAAAAACGTCAAAAATTCGATTTTTTTATCTCACTAATTATAGTGTGCGTAACAAAGTTCGGCAAGACCCCTAAAAACCACCCTTACTATATCAACACCTGAAATAATTAAAATGACAAATTTGATTGTCGATATTTAAAAATATAAAAGGGTAAAAAATTATCTTTTTTTATGTCAATAGTTATAGATTAGGTAAGAAAGTTCGGCAAGACCCCTAAAAACTAGGGGTGGTTTTTAGGGGTCTTGGCGTACTTTTTCACCCCCTCTATAATTGGTCAGATAATAAAAGAGAATTTTTGATCTTATCTTGATACCAAATGATGTTACAATTATTTTATACTAAAGAAATTTATGTTTTATTCCAATAGAACTGTTATAATGTTGTTATAACCATTGTAATTATGAGAAATTTTATTACATACTTGTCATTTAGACCAGAACATGGAGACTACATATCTTCACCATTATTAACCCAATTTGTCCGTTTTTTCCGTCAACTTTAAATTCGGACAACTTTCTTAATTATGCTAGAAAAGATCTGAAAATGTATTGGCGGGTGTTTTCAAGTGTGCTCTTTCAGAATCTGATCCAAAAATGTCTAAAAACCCACTTCTTCCCATCCTATTTTTCAATTTAAAAAAAAAACGTGATTTTTTAAGGTGATTTTTTGTTTAATCGCATTTTTATGGGAAAGAGGTCTTGACTATAGCTGAAATTACAAAAACTTCGGTTAAAAATGTCCAAATAATAAAGTCATATACACAGAAAATTAATTTTTCAACATTAATGGGTTGTAGGACCACCCCTAAGATAACATATTTACGACCAATCGCTGCTTTACGGATTGTTCTAAAAAAAGTTGTTTTAGCTTTGAAAACAAGTAAAAATATGGGGAAACATATCACAAATAATAGAAAACATATTTTCTTTTGTTATCTAAGGTTGAATTTCGTTGCCACCCAGAGCATAGCGTAAAGGAGTGAAAATCGGGATTTTTTCAAAAATACTATTTTCAATACCAAAAAATTGCAAATAATCGCTTAGAATTTTATTTTAATAATTAAAAAAGTTGCCTATGCTTAAACTTGACGGGAAAAACAGACAAATTGGGTTAATAAGGGTTAAGGACGACGAAATATGTAAGCATACCTCATTTAAGACTTAACTTTAATAGGGCTCATAAAGCGCGAATACTAAGGCCATGTAACCGTAACCTACAAAAAGTTCTTTTACATTTGATTGAAACACAAATTAGGTACCACAAATTAAATGGAAAACAGATATTGTAGAAGCAAACCTTAATGCTGTTTTGTCGAACGAAGAAAGGCCTTTTACATCATGTTTTTATATTGATGGGCATGGTGGCTCAGGGAAGACGTATATTTATACAACTACATATTATTTGTTAAAAGGCAATGGAAAAAATATATACGATGGAATTTAAAGGTATTGCAACAATATTACTTCTACAAGGAAAGAATGTACATAAAAGTTTCGGTATGCCAGTTCCTTTATTTTTAGATTCCGACTCCCGGATACAAACTCAATCTAAAGATGCTCAATACTTACGAGAAGTAGATATTTTTATTTGGGACGAAGCTCCAATGGCGCCAAGGTATGCTTTGGAATTAGTAGATCGAACATTATGTGACTTCATGAATGTTGATTCACCACTCGCTGGAAAAATTATAATTCTTGGCGGAGATTTTAAGCAATTAATGCCTGTGAAAGCTCATGCAACTCGGAGCGAATTAGTAAATTTATCTAGTATATTCAGTTGACTGTGAAAACATGTCTCTTTATTTTCACTAACAGAAAATATGAGTACCTTACCACAAGAAGCAGAATTTAAAAAGTATTTATTGTCTGTGGAGATGGCACTTTAAATGACAATGAGAATTACTTAATAGCCCCAGAAAAATGTGTAGCTACTAGAACCGATGATGTAGTAAGGACAATGTTTAGTAAACTTATTAAGGATCGAAGATTTGGAGATCTAGCAAATACAGCTATATTATTAGCACGAAATGTTGATGTTGAAGAAATAAATTACAGAGTCGTGGAGCTATTAGACAAAAGCACAGAACGAATTTATGCAATTGTTGATAGTGTTAAAAATTGTGGAAATGGAGATATAAATGATGCAACACACCTAGAATACTTGAACACATTGAATCCACCGACCCTTCCTCCTCACGAATTACGATTAACAAATAATTGTATTTTTATGCTAATTCATAATATTTCTATTACCGAAGGTCTATGTGATGGTACACGTTTGAAAACAATCTTCTACTATGTCGCATTTTAACAGGTGATTAGGCTGGGGACATTGTCTTTATACATCGTATTACATTATATTGTGAAGGACAAACTTTCGATATTATCGGGTTAGATCTTCGTAAAGATGTATTTAATTCTGGACAATAATTGTATGTGGAATTTTTCTGAGTTCGATCTTGGCATTCACTAAAAATTGTCCTAGGAGAGCAGCGGTAAAATAATATTATAAAGAATTATGTGTATCCAGAAATATTCAAATAATTTGGTATTTTTAAATAATTAAAAATAATATTTAAAACAAATTAAGTTTCATTATAAATTGTATATTGTAAAATCAACAAAAACGAATTCATATATTCTTGGACAAAAATATAGGATAAACTTAAACTAAATACATCTGATAATAAAGAAATACGTAAAATATAATAAAATATAATACTTTCAAAAAAAAAGTAACCCGCGCGCCTCCGGTCTCGTGTTATAAAATAGAACATGTGAATTTTTCTATGATTCGTAATACTTATGATACTCAAATACATTAAATCTTAGTTTCGTAAAATTAGAAATAGCTTGTATCTATCCAACTTTAATATTAATATATACGTGAATTAATGTGGAATAATAATTACGCCAATAACTCTAAAGGAACAGACTTGCTTATGGGAAAATTAAAGTCTACGTTCGCTCTGTCTAAAACTGAACAACAATTCCTAAGAAACAAAATAACAACGGTCTTTTTGCCACCATTTAAAAAAAAAAGTATAAGTGTCCCCCGTAGAAGGGACAGTTTTCAACTTAAATATATAAAGATTTATTAGAGAAAATGCTCGTCCTGAATATCAGAGAGATGGATAATGAAGTTCCAGGCGACGAAAGTTCTAATTTTATAGTAAAAAAGGTCGATCACACTTATTGTCCGAGAAAGGTTTAAATAAAACCAAAATAAGACGAGCAACAGAACTAACTTCGAATAATGCATATGATGAACTGCAAATGGCTTTGAAAGCAAAACAAATAGAAACACCTTAGGTGAACGATGCTGAGTACGAAGATGAAACTGAGGAGAGTAATTACATTGATCGTGATACAAATCAAGCATTGGGTATGTTAACTGATGCTCGCCTTTTAAAAGAGACCTATCAAAAAATAAGAGAGCATAATTTACATATTTTTGAAGTAAAATGTATCCACCTTACGATGACATAACAAAATCCAAACAAGATTGTTACCCTAATCACATCGAAATCAATTATTTAGAAGCAATTGTTCATTTTATTTCTTTACTCGATCTTATAATTCGCAGAATAATTCAACTTATTGATGAAAAAGAACTTCAAAGTGTAAAGCAGAAACAAATAGAATTTTTAGGAAAATGGGTTATGAACGGAGATGGTGAACAACAAACCACAAGACAGTCGTGGTCCTCAGAAGAACACTGTGACAACTCTGATCCGTCTGACCGTCAGTTTTCAGTTTATAAAAGAAACTTCCAGTAATAAAAAGTAAGGATCAACACCCGTGTAGAAATATCCCCCGTTGGCCCTACTACAACAAGATTTTTGATCGGATCCCGACGGGGCTACTCCTGGCTGGGTTTCATGGACAGGAAACGGTTGGGAGCAGGTTGATCTAAATTTTTCTCGAATCACGAAGTCGGGAGACGACTGGTTACCAGGCCGGCCAGCCAGGAGAAATTTTTGTCAAAATTACACATTTTTTAATAGATCTGATGTTATCAAAGACGTTATTATGACTGATAGATGAATTACACAGCCACATAAAAAAAGTGTGCGGGTCTGGTAACAACACACACGTATTCCTATGGATTTTGGGGCGCTAAATTCAAATACGGTATCAAAAATCACCCATCACGTCATTGTTGAGCCATAACCTCAAAAGTGACGAAAAATCAAGCACTGAGGCAAATAAATTTCAAAATAATGCCAGTGATGCAAATTTTCACTTTAAAAACATGTCGAAAACTGTGAAGGTTCAACCCCTGCCTGAAATCAACTTATTTAACATAACTTTACCCAACAGAACCTGACCTCACCTAACCTGAATTAACAGAAATTTATTGAACTATACGTAAAGCTCTGGAAGCATATTTTCCCAGTAGCAAATATGTGCTACATCGAATGGGTCAACTCGAGCCTAACCTAGAAATAACCCTAACCTAGCCTAACCTAACCTCACGAAACACAATTAAACTGATTGTGTTGTCCCGTTGTGTTTGCGGTACCGTTTGAATAAGCTTGGGCTTAACCTGCAAAGGGTCAAACCTATCCTAACCTGAAAAAACCTGACCTAACGTAACCTAACCTAACTTAACTTCACGTAACACAATTAAACTCATTGTGTTGTCCCGTTGTGTTTGCGGTACCGTTTCATTAAGCTTCGGCTTAACCTACATAGAGGTTTAACCTATCCTAACCTGACAAAACCTGACCTAACCTAACCTAGCCGAATGAAATTCAACCACACGTGTAGCTATGTAAGCGTACGGTTCTCAGTCTTCAATGTGCGCTATATTTAATAGGTTAACTCGATCTTAACCTACAAATGAATCTAACTTAACAGAACCTAACAAAATTTTGCTTAACGCAACACAACTTAGTGTTCCCGTTGTAACACAATAAAATTCATTTCATTGTACTACAGGCGGTTAAAAATTTAGACGCACATTACTCATTTGAAGAAACTTAGAACCACAAATAAAATTGACCCCATTTCAATTAACCTGACAATGTTTGTATCAATTAAAATGTAGAACTGTAACTTAAACATGCAAATGAATAAGAGTCTTATTAACAATTTTTTTCTCTCTGCTTGTTTTAGACTTAAGGGATATATTTATACTATTTTTCGTGTTTACATTTTATCTTGCTTTTAATCAACATGCTTTTTGTCAACTCCAGACATTTACTGCTACTAATGTCAAAATATGAAAGTACGCAAGAACAAGGTTGCCAGCGTAATCGGTTAGGTTAGGTCAGGTTTTGTTAGGTTAGGATAGGTTAAACCTCTATGTAGGTTCAGCCGAAGCTGAATGAAACGGTACCGCAAACAGAACGGGACAACACAATCAGTTTAATTTTGTTTCGTGAGGTTAGGTTAGGTTAGGCTAGGTGTAGTTCAATAAATTTCTGTTAATTCAGGTTAAGTGAGATCAAGTTCTGTTGGGTAAAGTGATGTTAAATAAGTTGATATCAGGCAAAGGTTGATCCTTCACAGTTGTCGACATGTTTTTGAAGTGAAAATTTGCATCACTGGCATTACTTTGAAATTTATTTGCCTCAGTGCATGTTTTTTCGTAATTTTTTGAGGTTATGGCTCAACCATGACGTTATGGGTGATTTTTGATACCGAATTTGAATTCAGCGCCCCAAAATCCATAGGAATACGTGTCTTGGTACCAGATCCACACACTTTTTTTTTGTGTGGCTGTTTTATCATTTGAAAAGTATAATTTAAAGATTTATTAGAGCAGTGAAACAGAAATAAGCTGTTTTAAATTATTAAAAAAAAAAACATTAAATTTATCTGAATGTTTTAACTTATTAAATAAAACTGTTATCAATTTTGATATAAGCATCAGCAGAAATGTTATTTCACTATTTTCACACAATGTTCAGTCTGTACACTCCTCGAAGTTTGCAAATAAAATTGAGATCCGTAATTAAAACAAACATTGTTTCGCTAATCAGTCTAAAAACCCCACTTAGTTCGCGCATAATTATTAGTTTTAATTAAATTATACTCTTGTGCATACATTTTTTTCTGTGTACCTTCCTAGCCGTGGTTTCCAACGTGAAACAATTGCTACGGGGTTCTATTGGGAGTGATTGAAATTCTACTCCAATTTCCTTGCCAGAATTGATAAACTTGATTTAACATTTAAAGTCGTGTTATTTACGATGCACCTTAAAAAACAAAGCTAGTTACCAATTTCTCGCCTAAAGCAATATTTCTTAACTGCTTTGTGGACACGGAATTCGGCCGGTATTCAAGCCGGGATCCGACCAGTTTTCCGTGACGTTTTTAACCGGATCCCGGCCAGATACCCTGACCAGCGCCCGGCTTTAACCGGGGCTGTCTAGCCGGGACCCGGTCGGATCCCTGATTAGATTTCTACATGGGTACTATAATAAAATGCTAGAAAAAATAGAAAATTATTGTTTGGAGTTTCATGATATAAATTTTAACATAAAATTCAATATGAGATGTAGTATGTTTGACGGTAAAGCAGGTAATGCGATAACAGGGCAAGTATCTTCTGCTTCCTATAATTTATGTAGCGCTGAACCTAATGAAATGAATTATATTGAGATGGTATTAAAACGTAAGAGTGAATCATAATTTTACAAATTTTGTTTTCCTAAATTACATACCTGGATTCGTTTTATAAAGTATTTATTACACATATCATACAACTTAGATTTTCAAGAATATATGGCTAAGGGATCAAATAAAGTCTTAAAGAAAAATATAAAATCAAGAGTTCAAACCTTACTAAAAAAATTAGCTTCAGCTAAACGTTGACATTGTTAAATAAGGTTCTGAAACTGCAAATACAGGAAATGTAGGCCGAACTTTTTTTGAAAAAGCTGGACAAGAATCTGAACTTATAGAAGTCAAAGAAGACAAGGGGAGATTATATACTATACTTCAAGTTATATCATGTGGAAATGAAATTGATTTGATTACATTTAAGACATTTTGAATAGAAACATCAAAGGATTGTATTAACAGCTATCGATGGTACAAAATGCCACCATCTGTACACAAAGTTTTGATTCTTGATTGTGATATAATGAAAGAGTTTAACGCTCCTATGATATGGTTTTTCAGAAGAACCTCAAGAAGATCAGAACAAAGCTTTTCGAAAAGCACGCTCTGAACACAGCCAAATGTACCATAGAAGCATAATTAACGAAGATATAGTACATTACGAGCTAATATAATCTGATCCGGTAATAACTTCATTTCATAAAATTGTTACCAAAGAAGAAGAGAATTTGACACCTATAGCACATCAATTGGTGAAAAAGATTAAAGTAGATTGTTACACTACTTGGCAGATAAAAAACAGGTTAAGGTTTTAGTGGGTGTAAAGTGAAGGCTATTTTCTAATGTGAAATAACTTGGAGCTGAGAGTCCCACACAACGGCTATGAGCTCCGAATGGCTGCCGATCATGCGTAAAGCATTTCCTCTCTATTTAAATAAAAAAAAGGATCAGGACTTACAGGCTTAGAGTTATTGCTTCTATATTCAATTATTTTGGGTTTACTGCAGCATTTATGATCTCAGGATTTATTAATTTCGGCTATAGAAATTTGGAATTGAATAATTTGAGGTCTTTAGGTATTGGGTTAAGGGTTTGCTTTTTTTTGGTTTGACATTTACAAGTTCTTAGAATTAGGACTTAAGTTTTGGGTGTACGGTATAAGTTTAAGTATTAATTTCAAAATTTGGTTTATTTCCACTATTTCGATTTATAGTTTCTTAGGTTTTGATCTGATATATTTAAAGATTTTAGGTTTTAAGTTTACAAGTTTAAGGTTAATGAGTTGTGAAACGTATGGATCATATTTTCTACATTTGACCGAATTATTAGACGACTGGATTTTATCTGTTTCAAGCCTAATCCATTTAGGGTCAGGATTTTTTGGTCTTGGGGTTTATAGATGTGGGGTTAACAGGAACATGGATACATGCATTTGAAGTTTAATTTATTTTTATGCAATTACTTTTTTTTATGGATAATGCGTTGCAGATTAAACCAAAGATTTCTGTGTAAATAAAACCAGGCTTGCACCTTGTGAACTTCTACTAGAAGTTTTTACAAACAGTAAAATATAAAAATTTTCGATTCATGAATTTCTTCATTTAAAAAATTCTTTTAAATAATTGGCAACTATCAGCTTTTCTTAACTTATTGTAAGCGCACATTATTATCTGAGATACTTTATACAAAAGCTATGCGTCAAAATTAGCTTTTCATTGCAAATCACGAAAAAATGACTATTGTTAATTAATTTGTTTATGACATTATTAAACAATTTTTCGTTACTCTAACCCACTAATAAAGTATTTACCTGTAATGTTAAATAATATAGCTGTAAGCCTTACGGTCAATTCTAAAAATAAATAAAGCAAATCCGTTCAGAATTGCACTGTAAGTCGATTTTCGTCCACAAAATGTGCTTCTTCTCCCATTGTTCGCCGCGTCAATTCTCAGAAGAACAAATTCTGGTGGCCCTATCTCTTGGGATCACTTTGCTTTGTTACTTTATTTTAATTTTTACGCATTTTTAATTTTCAGTTCTATATATGGCTTTGGAATTTAAGAAAATGAAATCTCTTCGAAAATACTCTTAGTCAAATATAAACTTTTGTACTGATGTAAAAACCACTACTTAAGGTGTGTAACTTTAAATATTATCATTTTGAAAAAATATTTGGAATTAGCGACCAAGAAAACTTGTTTCAATAGAAATTTATTATGATTCTACGAATTTTTTGTACACACGAAGAAAAATAGTTAGCCAAAGCTATACTGAAATTAATAAATTGCTGATACAGTTATATTGCGGGTTAGATCAGCAATCTGTATGGCTGGAATAGACATATCGATGGCTGATCTAACGTGCAATATGATTGTACCAGCAATTCGTTTCTTTCATTGTAGACAGTCAAAATTTAAGAACTCAGGCCTTTCTTCTATATGATCGAAAGGCCTCTCCATAACCTTTTGGACACGATTAGAGATACTTTAATTTAATGGCATGTCTGACTTAGCTATATAAGATCATATTTATTATCAGAATAAGCAAGGTATCTTTTCTGAATCTGCAAAACGATCATAATGTTTCTATTTATTCCGAACATCGACGGAGAAGCAGATGACCCATCACGGAGGGGGGGGGGGGACATATGCGCTTAAAAATTAAAAGAGTTAGATCATTTTTGGAGTGAGGGAATGTCCTTGAGCTGTTCGGCGTAATATATGCTGCTTGTTGAATTTAAACACGTTTTTAGTCAATTAAAACTGCTTGCCCCTATTTTCAAAATATGCAGAGTGTGAAGTGCATAAGAGAGTACATGGTGGAAAATGGATTAACTTCTTTCATTTGATTTTTTAACGTCACATTTGATGCTATCAAGGGATTAACAAGGTAAGGTGTCACTCAAAGCTCAGCTATCAATGTGTTGTCGCCGTGTAGTTTCTAACTGAAAACGTGCTAAAAATGTCATTATTCATTGATGATGCAGAAATTAAAGAGATGTGTGAGATCGGTTTCTGAATTTACTCCAGTCTTTAAAGATCTCACAATTCAGTGCAGTCACGACGTGTTCTTAGATGCTCGTGCTCCAAACAGTACATGGTCAATGTGCAATTTTGCTTTGCTTTTGAAAATATATATACCATTGTGCATTAGCCAATTCGAATTTTAAATTTTATTTCGAAATTGGTAATGCGATACCCCATAAATATCCGATAACATTGTATACAAAACCGATATTTTTTTTTAATCTGTCCACTATTTTACATCCGCCTTTTTTATTTTTCATTTTTCGTTTTTAATATCAAATGCGGAATGAACGAACGCAAAAACATAATTATAATAACTAATTTTCGTTAAATTTTAATTATTTAAGGACTTTTGCTTGCTTTTTAGTAATTCTGCCCCACTGTGGCGACGGAATATAATATTTCGTTGGAAACTACAGAACATTGTTAATATATTCATATATAGAATATCTCTTACATAGTTGAATTTCATTATTAAACCTCATTACGAACTTAAAGTGAACTGAATATGGTATCGTAGCAAAATCCGTATAATTGAGCAGTTTTCTACAAAACGAAGTAAGCGATAAACGGACACACCCCTGGTTTGAATTACGCTAACTACTACGATATTTGCAAGACGGGCAAGAAACTCTTGCCAGCATATCGTAACGTGTGTTCTAGTCTCTGGGTTACATAAGCAGATCGGAAATCGCTTTTCTCCGAGGACAAGGTTGTCAGATAAGTGCAAAGAAATCATAATTTTGCACACGCAGCGTTGGTCACACTAACGATGGCGTGAATAGCCCACAGACACTTAGACAGGCTACTAGAGCCCAGCGCGATACAGTATTGAAATTGCATAATTGTAAGATACGCGGCAGTACACGCAACACTTAGTAAACTTTTAGAACAGAGTGGGTTAGTGGAAATCTCAGTTCACTCAGCGATGGAATTTGCATTCTTTACTGAGCGACTCATGCATCAAAGTGAACGTTTGTGGGACTCAACTGTGAGAAAGTCACGTTCAAGTTCGACCTCGACTCTGTACTCATTGTCATCCACACAAGATTTCTTCAACCCTCTCAGTAACTATTGTTAGATACTTTACTCTTGTTTACTGTCCAAGATTATTATAAGTTTCTAAGAGAAAAAGATGCCTTTAAATGCAATGACGTAATTATCTTCCTTAAAATTCTTATTTCAGAGAAAGGATTGACTTAACTGTATACAATTTTAATACAAAAAATTATTAATATTGTTAATTATTTTTATTTTGTTGGAAGTAATGCATTAAAAATATTATCTAATATTAAAACACGTTGAAACATGACTCTTCCACGTGCATTCTATTAGCAACGTCTAGAAAATTGTATTAAAATACTTAATATCTCTGCATTGTTGTTAAAGATCCAATTAAAGACCTTCAAACTTTTATTTTAACAGACCGAGATGAATTTTGAATGTAAAATAGTAGCAAATTAAAAACTACAATTTTCAATAATAATTTTAAAGTATTATATTGAAGTACAGCTTTCGAAAATCTTCAGGACTTACCTTCTAAGAATACTCCCACATAGCACACTTTCCGAAAAAACCTGCTCATTTTTGGGATTTGGCCTGAGTAGAGGGAAGAAAAAACAAGGCCTGTTCTACTTTTAGACTTATACTTATACCTAGATAAAATCATAGGTTCATATCCCCCTAAACTTTCTAATTAAAAAACAACTTTAATTTTTACGCAATTTTGACGAAGAATGCAAAATTATCAAAAATATATTATTAATTAAAGAATACAGCAATACATGTTTTTGAAATATTCGAAACATTTTTTATGTGATTATAATGCAATTTAAACTATAATATAAATGATAAAAAGCAATATTGTCTATGGCATGACAGTATCAGTGCAAGAGAGGTTATATTTCAAACAATTTGAGCTACGTAAGTTCATCATTTTAAACCGAAGTAAATATTTTTAATGTTTTTACTTGCCTATTTTCACAGCAGCTGTCAGAATAGGCAAGTAGAAACACTTGTAGGAATTCCACAAGCATGCCTTTTGATTACTCTTCATATAAGTTTCTAAGTCTATTCCTGGGGCTTTTAATCTGCGAAACCTCCGATTTTGCTGGGTCTAACTAAAACAAAATATATTTGTGGTCCTAGAGAGACACCTAGTTCATTTTCAGCCCACTATCTTGCTCCTAACTGCATCAGAGATTAGAGTTTTTTCGAGATCCTCAATCCTATTTTTAATTTGGAATATAGGAAAACTAGATTAAGGATCTCCAGCTTAGTACCCGCTAGTTATGCAAATAAATCTCTTCGTCTGCTATTGATGTTTGTACTCACCTACAAGGTATGGTGGAAGTTTGTGTCATAGTACAGCAGCAGCGAGATCCTATTACCTAGAAAGTGCTGAATTAGAACCTCAACCTCTTTTGGAGGTGAGAGCTTGTCAGCGTCGCATAACAAATAAGCCGAGGCGCACCTCTCGTTTTTTTTATCCACTGTCCCTGAGTCTCAGCTTATTAACGGTAAGGTCCCTGGAGCAGAGCTTAAGAACTAGAATTGCATTTATAACTTTGATGGATATGTATGTCCTTCATGCTTTTTCACGTAGCTCCTTAAATATGGAGCCAAACCGCCCCAAGCCACTCATTCTTTCCCCGTATAACAAAATTTCTTGGTTTAGATCTCTTTGTACCACTGCCACACGCCTGATTAGAACCGTTGAAGCGCCTTTGCTGGCGTGTAAATTTATCTGCATTATTAAGGTCCACATGTCAGCTATTTATAAGCTAATTCGTTATGCCTCTTTGAGTCTTTCCTCTTCTTGCTTTGCAGGTCGAGCAGAAGAACTTACTCCGGATGATACTGCGATATCTAAAGCCCCTTGTGAAGGGCCTTGGCTGTTATTTGGGCACCGCGTTGTACAGGCTTAAAATTTCTGGGCATCTCTACGAGCTTTCCTCTTTAAAGAGAGCCCAGTAATCTTTTTTTCTACTGCGGCAACTTGGTTGTTGTCGTCGGATTTAGTGATCTCTGCCGCTTACGGTAGAGAAGCCCCTGAGAATCTCACCACTTCAGCATCCTCATTATATGCTCTTATAATTTTCGGTTATTTTTCAGGACATGATTCGACCTGATATCCAAAAGTCGCCGTTAATATACCTCCTTTGCGACTCCAACCTGTCTGACTCGACATGGCAATCACACAATAGCTTGGGAGCAGCACAATAGCAGGGAAGTCACATCTCTCGATTCAGTCTGCAAGGATAAGGCTACGTACTCTGAGAGATCCCCCGGTATCCCAGAGTCACCGTACTAGACACCTCACGCAGGTGCCATTCAGCTTTCGGCACGGTTTTCACACATCCGCTTGGGGGTTAATTTCTTCGGGACCACCCTTGGACAATTGTCCGCGACTGCCTATTTATTTTTGTAACCATATTCAGCAGAAACCCTTGGTACAGGGA
>NC_046666.1:84457375-84464936 GCF_010883055.1 Belonocnema kinseyi | reverse complement strand
ATATTTGAGAAATTTTGAAATACTGTGAAATTGTTGCATGAAAACGTGTGACTTTTGGATTTTCCATTATTTTGTATACGGCCATCCATATACCACGTGGACAATCAGATTCTTTTGTTTTCATATGTCAACAGTTCGAAACTCGTTGACTGGCTAACACCCATTTGTGCATTTTGCAACAATTTATTTTTAAACTGGTCGGAAATTCGAATAAAAAAAAAGTGATTTAAGTACTCTTCAAACACACGGGAAATAATTGTTGGGATGCTAAAAACTAACAATAAGTTTGACTGGCAGCTCCTTAGTGGTACCAAAGTTAACTAACAGACTGTGAAACATGTCAAAAATCCGAGTGAAAAAATGTAATTTTAATACTCTTGAAACCCATTGGGGATGCTTTTTAGGTGCAAACAACTACCAAGAAGTTTGACTGGCAGGTCTTGAGTGATGCTAAAATTGACTGGCAGGCTGTCAAACATGCCAAAAATTCAAGTAAAGAAACGTGATTTTGGTACTCTTGAAACCCATTGTTCAGAGCTGTGAATTTACATAAAAAGTTATGTAGTTTTCGTGGTTTCTTTTTTTATATACATATTATTCTTATAGAAGTATCCTATAAATGATAATTTTAGTTAGTGAAAAGGATAAAACTTTCATCCGGTTGCTGATTAAAATGTCAGTCAACTTTGGCATTACTCAGGAACTGCAAGTCAAATTCCTCGTTAGTTGTTTGTACCAAACCAAAGTTTCCCAGTTAATTTTGGCACCACTCAGGAGCTGCCAGTCAAACTTATTGTTAGTTTTTAGCATCCAAACAATCATTCCCCGTGTGTTTGAAGAGTACTGAAATGACGTTTTTTCACTCGAATTTTTTAGATGTTTGACAGTCTGCCAGTTAACTTTGGTAACACTTAGGAGCTGCCAGTCAAACTTATTGTTAGTTTTTAGCAACTAAACAATCATAGACTTAATCATCATAGACTTAGGAACGTGAGCTTAAACATGATTTGAATTTGAAAGACAAAGTCGTGAAAAAAATAAAAATAAAAATAAAAATTTTATTGTGCGTGAACGCAATATAAAAATTGGCGTATACCTGGAGTATACCTTGTCTCATTACAGTATATTTTCCACAGATTTAGGGAAATGTGTGTCCACGTGGATTCTAGCTCGACCTCTCTTGTCCCCCTCGCGGACAAGCGTGGAATTTTGCCATACCTTCCTCCCCCCTAAAGTGTCCACGTGGTATGTGGATGGCCTCTATGCTGTTAAAATTTGAATGCTTGATTCATCAAGAAAATTTTCAAACTTTTTTTTTATTAAATGAAGGTTTAAAGTGGCATCAACTGCAATGGTCATTAGCGACTACAATAGGTTTCATACATTATTTGCTTGTAGTAGAAACATTATTCGCAGTTTTCAGATGCGTAGTGTATGAATGATCACATTTTTCTGGTCCAGTTTTAGCGATTAGGTGGAAATGGGTTAAGTTAGAGTGTCCAATTCTCATCCTAGTTAACGTCACTTGGTCTCTGCAGTTTTCTAAGGTGATTGGATTTTTTTGGAAAAAATCGTCTCTGACCTGGTGCAGCTTGGTGATGTTAGAGAATTTCCATTTATCATTTCAGAAGTTTTTGACAGCTTGACATACATAGTTCTTAAAGTATTTATAATGTAGAGGAACCGGCATGACAGGCACAGGGAGTAGACATGCTGATTTGGCTAAAACGTCTTCTATCTCACTACCCTCGATTTCCAGATGAGATAGTATCCAGATTAAGATTACTTTCTGTCCTCGCTGTCTAAGAGTCGAATGTAATTCATGAATTTCTTGCACTATGTGATCAAATCTATTGATGTTGTTGTTGTCCTCAATTGCCGACAGGGAATCCATGAGAATAGCAAAGCAGGGGTCATTTGAAATTTCTATATATTTCATAGCTTGCAAAATAGCGTAAGTCTCGCATCTCGAAGTACTAAAGCAGTCCGGTAATTTATACTGGAATTGGTTTCTAGGTGTAAACATAGCGCATCCACATCCGGTGTTTAATTTTGATCCATTAGTATAGGTAGGGATGCGATTTGGGAACCTGGCCAGTTTTTCTGCGAGCGCAGCTTTGTATTCAATCGGATCGGTTTGATTTCTGCGTAGTTCGCTCAATCCAGTGATTGTGCCCTTGATTATGTTGATCTTTTTCCATACCTCTGAGCTTGGAGTATTGTATTTAAGAGAAGAAGTATAATTGATCCAAGAACTTCTATTACTTCGCTTATTTATCCTTCGTGAGCAGGTTCGAAGTTTCTTAAACTCAATTTTGTTTGCGAGTGTCTTATGTTTTTTATATACATTATAAGCGTGCTTCTTTTTCTTAAGTGCTTCCTCCACTTCTGGATTCCACCAGGGTACTTGGTTTTTTAATGATTGAAGGGATGTTTTAGGTATAGATTCATACGTTGCCTCTGTAATAGCATTGACTCTGTATGGAATCTCCCCCAATCGGCTGATTCAAATATCCACCTAGGTGTACAATTATACAGGGTTGGGTGAGGATTTTGTATTTCTATTTTTAATGGAAAGTGATCGCTGTTATAAAGATCCTCGGAGGCTTCCCAATTTATATTTTGAGCTATACTTGCACTGCATATTGATAAATCAATCGAACTGAATGTAGCATTTGAGATATTAAACCGTGTAGGTTGATTTTTGTTTAGAAGGACAACGTCAGGTTCATCCAAAAACTGTTCAATTATCCTGCCTCTAACGTCAGTATGGTTTGAGGCTCAGAGAGAATTGTAGCTATTAAAATCACCCAGTAGAATAAATGGTTTGGGAAGTTGATCAGTAAGTTGTTTAAGCTCAGGAAGACTTATATCGTATCGTTTGGGAATGTATACATTGCAAATGCATATTTTATATGGGGCAAGGATAGACAACGCAATAACTTCAAGACTGCCATTGAGTTGTACCTGTTCATAATATATATCATTTTTAATGTAAATTGCTACACCCCTACTTGAAAAATTTGTATTCGAGCGATTTTTAAAAACGGACGTAAAATTTCTGATTGGTGCGCAAAATAAATCCTTGAAATTTGTTTTCTGGAAACACATAATAGATGGAAGTTGATCTTTGATAAATAATTTTAGAAATCCGAGTCAAGGGTAGAACCCATTTAGGTTCCACTGAATAATCTTTAAAGCCCTTGATAGAAATTGAGTGTCATTGTTTTCGTTATCTTTCGAAATTGACAGAGACTCTTCATCAGAGCTGATGTTTTCATCCCCTATCAACGATTTTTGAAGTTTGTGCATATTGTTTTTGCTGCGCGCTCTGTTAAACTCGGATACAATTTTTTTATCATCGTTATCAAAACTCGGATGTTATTAGTGTATTCTTTGGTAATAGAAGCTGTGTTTGATGTTCCTCTTGCCTTGTTGAAGAACCTTTTAAATTTTAAGTAATTAAGAGTGTATTTATCTGGTGAATCTTCAATAATTGATTTTATTGGACCTAAAAGTTCATCATTCGTTTTACTTTTCGCATTTGTAGAAGAATCATTTATTCTCTTTTTCTTTTTTGACTTAACTTTTTCGAAGGGTTCTTCGCTATTTGTGGGGTTCTTATTTTCGATATTTTGTTCCAGGTTAGGTGAAATTTTGATGAAGAGCTAGTTGAATGGGGACGTTTTAGTCCTGGGTTTAAGGAGGTCCACGCCTTCCATAACTTCAGGACCTGGGGCTGGGAGTAGAGGAAACTTGCATGGTTCGAGGTTTGAGTGAGTGTAAGGATTCTGTTATATTTGAGACACTGGCAGGGTGAATTTATATCTGTCTGTTGAAACTTAAGACGTGAGAAAAGCCTGGGCCGGACAAACCAGCTCTTAAAAAGCTTACTGTAGAAGTTGTCATTATTCCAATATCTTCCAGTGATTTCTTGAGCACAGAGTGTGGAATAACAGGGCATACGTTAGACAGAATTAGCCGTTTATTTCGAGTTATTAAAGGTCGTATTTTTAGAATGTGTTCACCTAAGTTTATAGTTATATCCTTTTCTGTGAGAGCATCGGCAGTTTGTTTACTATCCAAGAACATACATACCCTTCCATTGGAGATCCTAGAAGCAAATCTAATGCTTCTGGGGTGGACGAGCCATCCCACAGTATTCGCATATTCATCTATAGAGAATCCTTGAATTGAGTCAATGACAATACCCTGGTCTTTCTTAGGGATTGAATCATGTTCTGCATCGTTGGCATAGTTGTTTATTGTAGATTTGTTCGAGCTTTTGTCATTCATGACTGATAAATTTTTTAAACTATGGGGTTCACTACTGTTTGGGTTCATGGTGGTCTTGGTTGATCCACAAGGATGTGCCTTTCCAAAGCACTAACACGTTATGTAGTGGCTCAACTATACACTAGTTGAGAACGGAACACGCGTACGAATGTAAACACTAACAATAACAACAACACTGGGCGCTCTCGTAAACACGTCCGCACTCGATGGTGGTCGAGTCGAAACTCATTCAAAAAGTTGTTATGATAATTTTCTCGGGAATTTAGAAATCAACATTGTTCTTCTCTACTCATTTTTTCATATAGTACATTATTTGGCTTCAAAGGTTCATTTTCGTGTGTTTTTTGGAATTTTGTGAATGCTATAACTCCAATAATTTTTTATTTCATACAAAAAAGTAATCAGGATACATTGTTCCACTTTTTTAATGCTATGAATTAACGTACAGATAATTCGTGAATTTTGAAAAAAGTGGTCTAAAAAATACTCAAAATGCACTCGCTTTTTAAGTTTTAATCCAAAATGGCCGGCTAACACACTTGACCTTTATTTTAGAATACTAAAAGAGTGTACCAGAGGCCAATCTAATAGAATGGTTTTTTCAAAAGTTATCATGCTGACAGACAGGCAGGCATACATACATACATACAGACCGACAGACCGACACACAGACACATTCTTAAAAACCTATTCCGATAAGAATGTAAAAGAAAACTATTAATAACATTATTTTGCTCTACTTTCGGTGAAAAATGTTATCTATTAATTCTTGCTTAGCTTGTGTCGTGTGTCGAAAAATTTAATTCTTGCATTTTCAATGTTCTTTATAAATAAAACAAAAACTACGTGTCCTATAAAAAAGTGATTAATAACAAATTTGTAGATATTTCTTCGGTGCACAATGTTATATCATTTTTTTCTTTTCTTGGATAGTTTGAACGCAAAATGCAATTTTTAATTTTTTATTAGTTTTTGTGCGGTCAAAATATGAATTTTCAATTTGTGAAAAAATTCAAAAAGTTGATATGATTATCTTTCAGGGCTATCAAAAAGTAACATTTTTCTTTCAAGCACTATGAACAACTGTTGGCCCGACTATGGCCCAATGGAAAATTCGCACATGGGGGCAGACACATTCGTAAAAACCTGTTTTTTAGATTCAGCGGGTCTCAAAACGTGGATGTTAGATGAAAACTGGGGTTTATTTTTAGGAGTTTTATTTTTAGGAATTTTTCGATCGTCCGCTGAGAAATTGTCAAGTTCAAGCTTGGAAACATATTTTAATACACCGATCACATCGGCTAGAAATGTGCTTCGGTGTTTTTTTATATAATTCCAGCTCAATTTAATGGTGTTCAAAATTTCTTGAAAGATTTAAAAATATATTAATTTAGCCCAGTTTTATACGCTTATGAATCATAAAAACTATTTTAGAGATTGCATGGGCTTAATACTTTTAGCTTAATTTTACTATGCCTTACAGAAACTTACTCAATTTTTTAAAACATTTGCAATAATGTTACATACAAGAAGATTATTCTTCACATTGAAATCTCTTACCTTAAAAAGAACTACATATTTTCATCGGAAAAATATACAGATGGCTCAAAACTTATTTTTCTTCGTTTCTATCACAGATGCTGTAGATCTGATAGTGTATGCTTTTGACAGTATTCGAAAAAGCCATTCATTGCAACTACAGTAGATACTATCAAATCGAAAGTATCTTTGTTTCGCGGAAATAATTTTATATAGAAGTTAAAAAGATACTTGGTTAATTTAAAAGTATGTTTAACACTTAAAATACAACATTTTCTTGAAATTAATGTCCATTTATTTTTCTTAACTTTATATGCTTGAGCTTCATACAATCGTCAATCTTCTAATCTATAGTACTGTATTTTTGATTAAAAAACTCGAATTATTTAACTTAAAGCAAAATTTATTGAACTATTGAGATAATCTATTGTATTAATAATGAGTAATTCAAAAGCACCAGCACTTTTGATTTAAGAGTACTTTTTTCTCAGTGCAGGAAAAGTATAACACGCACGCTTACGGTACACTCCGTCTTTGGATGCGTCCTTCTTGATAAGCGGTTTTCCAGAATCCCGGCTTCAAAAATGACCAACAGGATTCATCTTGAATCCTTTAGGTACAAACATAAAGGTACCAAGATTTTAAGATTAATGATTACACAGCCACACAAAAAAAAGTGTGCGGATCGGGTAACAAGACACACGCATTCCTATGGATTTTGGGGTGCTGAATTCAAATTCGGTATCAAAAATCACCCATGACGTCATGGTTGAACCACAACCTCAAAAAATGACGAAAAATCATGCACTGAGGCAAATAAATTTCATAATAATTCCAGTGATGCAAATTTTCACTTCAAAAACATGTCGACAACTGTGAAGGTTCAACCCCTGCCTGAAATCAACTTATTTAACATAACTTTACCCAACAGAACCTGACCTCACCTAACCTGAATTAACAGAAATTTATTGAACTATACGTAAAGCTCTGGAAGCATATTTTCCCAGTAGCAAATATGTGCTACATCGAATGGGTCAACTCGAGCCTAACCTAGAAATAATTCTAACCTGGCCTAACCTAATCTAACCTAACCTCACGAAACACAATTAAACTGATTGTGTTGTCCCGTTGTGTTTGCGGTACCGTTTGAATCAGCTTGGGCTTAACCTGCAAAGGGTCAAACCTATCCTAACCTAAAAAAAACCTGACCTAACGTAACCTAACCTAACCTAACTTAACTTCACGTAACACAATTAAACTCATTGTGTTGTCCCGTTGTGTTTGCGGTACCGCTTCATTAAGCTTCGGCTTAACTTACATGGAGGTTTAACCTATCCTAACCTGACAAAACCTGACCTAACCTAACCTAGCCGAATGAAATTCAAACACACGTGTAGCTATGTAAGCGTACGGATCTCAGTCTTCAATGTGCGCTATATTTAATAGGTTAACTCGATTTTAACCTACAAATGAATCTAACTTAACAGAACCTAACGAAATTTTGCTTAACGCAGCACAACTTAACTTAAGTGTTCCCGTTGTAACACAATAAAATTAATTTCATTGTACTACAGGTGGTTAAAAATTTAGAAGCACATTACTCATTTGAAGAAAGTTAGAACTACAAGTAGAATTGACCCAATTTCAATTAACCTGACAATGTTTGTATCAATTAAAATGTAGAATTGTAACTTAAACATGCAAATGAATAAGAGTTTTATTCAAA
>NC_046666.1:84454965-84457275 GCF_010883055.1 Belonocnema kinseyi | reverse complement strand
GGTTACGCTTACGTTTAAGACCTACATTCGTTTCCCTTTTCAACATCCAGCAAAAATCAGCCATCATGACCTCGTCCCATTTACCCTGATATCGTTGTTCCAGCACTTTTATGTCTTGATGAAAACGTTCCCCTTGTTATTCGCTGAAATCACCAATATTTTCTGAAAAATTATCCAGATGGGAATCTAGAAAGTGAAGTTTTAAATTCATCAAGCAGCCTAACTTTTTGTAGTTTCTTATCATTTTCGCAACAATATTCTCGTAGTCTGGACTTTTTTTGTTATTGAGGAAATTTGCGTTTACTGCTTTAAAACTTTCCCAAGCGTCCATTTCAATTTTCGTCATGTGGCTCACGAAATTAGTATCTCTTGTCAATATTTGAATCTGTGGTCCATCAAAGACTCCTTCTTTCAATTTAGCGTCTGAAACATTAGGGAATTTAAGGGATATATACTTATAGCATTGTCCATCTTTATCTAACGCTTTGACAAATTGCTTTATGAGCCCAAGCTTTATGTGGAGGGGTGGTAGTAAAATTTTTCTGGATCCACGAGGCTTTTGTTGATGATATAATGAGAACCAGGTTTGAATGAATCTCTTAAATGCCAATGTTTTTGCTGTAATGATTTGCTCGATCTCTGCTATTCCACAGGCATATAAAGCATGGCTCTCTCGTGAAACTCGATTGTTGGCCTGATATCATTGTTATGATTTTGAGATCACCACATATTTGCCATTTGTGATTCGTGTAATTAACTTTTTCAAGAAGCATTTTAACATTTTTATATTCTTCTTTGATGACCGTTGAGTAAGCTATAGGGATAAAGGCGTAAGTATTCGTGTTATGCAGTAAAACAGCCTTAATGCTGCGTTTTGACGAATCAATGAAAAGTCGCCATTCTTCATCTCTGTATAAATTTTTCTTCAAGTGGTTCATTAGTCTGTTAACGTCAGTGCAGTACACTGAAGACGTCTCTTCGTCTTTAACGAAAAATTTTCTGAATTCTTTGTCCCTGTCGCGATAGAATGAAACTTTTGTCTGTGGCTCTAGAAGATTTCTTCTTTTTGAAATGAAGCGGCAAATTCAGCGCCGTCTTTCGGTAATCCAAGATCTCTAATAAAATCATTCAGTTCTAGTTGCGACACTAATATTGGAACCTTCAATTTTATTCTATGCACGCCATATTCGTAAACTTTTTCGTCATTTTCATCGGAATCATCAGAACTATTTTCTGTTCGATCACTGGTTTCACTACCGTCTCCATGACGTTGACTTTCAACTTCCATTCTATCATCTTCGAAAGCGCTTAAATCAGTCTGGCGTGCATTTTTATTGATTTCAATTGCTCTTGTGACTGTCCACACATTAATGTACGAAATGTTATTTTTATTTTTGGCGTTGAACCCTTTGACGGAATTCATGCAAAAGTAGCAGTCCTTCGCAAGAACGGGTTTTTTCCATGTGGTTGGTGTAGAGTACTTGCGGTACTTTTCGTTGTTTGAATTTTTTAGACGATACAACATCAGTCTGCAGGAATTGCAAATGAGGTAATGAACCCATTTTGTTTCTTGGTGCAACAATTTACGGTCAAAACAATTTTCGTAAAGACTTTTCACTTCCTCGTCGATTGATTTTCGCAAACTGCTCACTTCATATTTACTGCAAATGTGACAGAATAAATCTGAGCTATTCTTGCAGGCATGCGATTGAGAAATTCTCGCGGTTTCTTTCCTTGTAGCATGAGACTCTACACCAACCAAGTGATCCATTGATGAAGAGCTACGGTTGCATGATGACGACGTCGGAGAGCCCGCTTTCCCACCCTGACCAGACGCCGATACTGGGGTTTTTCCCTGCATCGTAATACACTTTTTACCTGTGTCTGCCATGACGGCATGAACGCCGTTTACCCAGGGACTCAGCCAATGTGGATCCGTTGCCCACTGTCACCGAGTGGAGGTGCCTTGGTTACAGACACAGGCGAATAATGATAGCAACAGACGGTTGCGAAACTCCAGACATTTACTGCTATTAATTTCAAAATATGAAAGTACGCAAGAACAGGGTTGCCAGCGTAATCGGTTAGGTTAGGTCAGGTTTTGTTAGGTAAGAATAGGTTAAACCTCTATGTAGGTTAAGCCGAAGCTGAATGAAACAGTACCGCAAACACAACGGAACAACACAATCAGTTTAATTGTGTTTCGTGAGGTTAGTTTAGGCTAGGTTAGATTTATTTCTAGGTTAGGCTCGAGTTGACCCATTCGATGTAGCACACATTTGCTACTGGGAAAATATGCTTCCAGAGCTT
>NC_046666.1:84450439-84454865 GCF_010883055.1 Belonocnema kinseyi | reverse complement strand
ATTTTTGATACCGAATTTGAATTCAGCGCCCCAAAATCCATAGGAATACGTGTGTCTTGTTACCAGATCCGCACACTTTTTTTTGTGTGGCTGTGTTATCTAGATATTAAATTGTAAATACAGATGGTTTAAGGGATATATAAACATTTTTTTTAGTTAAACGTACCAGCAAAAAATTTTTAACTATGATTTTATACCACAATTTCAAAAGTTATTACTGTGTAATGAAATATATTAACTGGTACAATATTTTCAATTTTCAGAAATCAGAAAATTAAGACATTCAGATGAAATATACATTTACTACTTTGCGAAGCCCAACGTTGTGTCTTCAAGAAATTTCAGAATATGACCCTGTGGTCTAAGAAGGATTTTTCGTCGTTGTAATAGAATGTAGTGATGTTTGCACTAAAATTTCCTACTTTCATTCCTTATTACAATCCACCTAATTAAATTCAAATTCTGCGTATTGTATCTACATTATATAGAACACTCTAGAAATATGAATTATGTAAGTATAGAAAGGCAAACTTTATTGCACAGCACCTGCAAGAATTTAAAGGACACTGAAGCTTCAAATTGACTTTCAGTGGTTAATGGATATATCATTAACGTCCTTTAATTTATAAATAAACATAA
This sequence comes from Belonocnema kinseyi, assembly GCF_010883055.1. NCBI lineage: Eukaryota > Metazoa > Arthropoda > Insecta > Hymenoptera > Cynipidae > Belonocnema > Belonocnema kinseyi. The sequence goes on along the minus strand of NC_046666.1, from coordinate 84,454,226 downwards.
GTTGCTCTAACTGCTAAGTTACCTATATAATGCATACAATGTGAATTTTACTATATAGCAATATCTTTTTAAAAACGCACGTAAGGGAAATAAAAACGCAAAGAAGTGTAAGCTTTCGCGTTCCATGATAAAGGAGAAATAGCACGTGTGCCAAGAAAATAAATCCCATAACAGTCAAAGTTAACCTTTCCTATAATTTTTGTAAATAGCAATAAGTTTTATTACACTTGACCAGCTAACGATCTAAACAGGATTGATAGTAAGATCACGAAACGACAGTAAGATATCGATCATTGGAAAGTATCGACATCGTCGAGCAATTGCTGATTGGATATACTAGAGCGAAGACGAGAATGGTGTAACATTGCCTCTACTTCATGAAAAACTTAATTAGGATCGGTCATGTGTGTACGCGGTTACATTACCCGTTCATAAAGCCGACCTAAATAAGAAAATGGCAGAATGCGTTCGGCGCACGCAGTGCTTCGCAACCGCTCCATCAGGGCACTCGGTATGCGCTTTTTTTACTTACGTAATAAAACGCACTGGATTATATGTCTCGATTATTACTTCTCCCATTGCAACCGCACATCTTCTCTACTTCCTTATTTTCATTTTTTAATACATGTAAATATTGTTTAAAAAAATATTCTATTCATTATTTATCCTTAATTTAGAAATATATTGACAACTGATTTAAAGCTATTTCAAAACCGTCAATTGCTATTTCTTCATATTGATATAACAGTTTGCTAACTTATACGCGATGGATGAAAACCGAATTTTAATTTTGTAAGATGACTTACAGCATCGCGAATATTGATTTTATCGTAAATATTGATACCAAATAAAAACAAAATTACCATCCTGGACTCAACTAGTTATATACTTACAAATTTGATATACTGGATATTAGTAAGAAGTGGAATAAACTTTGCATACATTCTTTTAAGTCGAGAAATACCGCGTTATGTGTGTGGTCTGTTCAAACAAGTTTAATGAACCGACTGTTCATAGTAACATTACCTCGCTACACTTTCAAATTCACTTCGATTGCCAGAAGATTTTAATCTATAAACAGCGAATTTCACTTACATGTGTAAACTAATGTACATTTAAATGAATTATATGTGGGTAATTAGCAAAAAGTATCTGTGTGGAAACGTTGGTGTGCCAGAGTTTATCATCTGCGCAGTACTGTTCCACGACTGCCCACCAGCACACACTACCAGTACTTTTCCTAGTATTAGCTGAAGTTTGGCTATTTAACCAGGACAGTACTACGTTAATAATACAGAAGTCGATGTTTTTAAAAAATAGGCTCATAATGAAAATAAGGTATTTTAAAACGATGAGAAATTATAGATTTAACTAGCAAAGACAAAAATTGTTTTTCTACTTTCTTGTAGGAAAAAAACTTAAGTTTTTTGTCAATTTCTGTTAATGATTGATTAGTTATAATTGTATTGAAGAAATCAGTTAATTTGAAAAGGTTACGTTCTAAATATATTTAAGCGCTATTTTGAAATCTGAAATTGTTTAAAATTTGAAATTACTTGGCACGTGTAAGCAATGAAATAAATAATTAAATAATAATCGAATAATTGCTTATTCATTTATTGAAATAAATATTTGCAAATTCAAGTCATTTTGAATCAAACAATATTACTTACATATAAAATATTATTTTAATAATGCACATATTGTTAGTTAATACATTTTACAGTGATCTTAATGATTAAGCGAACTTATTAATCTAGAACATTTTCAATTTGTGTCCAATTGAAAAATTTCATCAAGATAATTTGTAAACCAGGTTCAAATACACTAAAAATAACGCTTTAAACTTCTAACGTCTGATTAAAAAAATGTCAAGAAAATATATTTTATATCTAGTAGAATTTTAGATTGATATTTCTTAATCGAGAAAAACAAAATTTAAATGTCGTTGGGATAATTTGCAAGTCTTTTTGTCGTGCACCAAGAACTTTGACAAAAATATCTAAAACATGTAAACCTTTTTGTTTTAAATTTAAAAAAATATAGCTTTTTACATTTTAGTTTAATTGAAAAATTTCACTCAGTTTCTAAATATAATTGACATACAGTGAAGACTTTAAATAAAATTTCCTAAGCTGTCAGACAAATATCTTTAAAAATCAATAAAAGTACATATGTTGCAAGTCTTCCACTCATGTATAAGAAACTTTGACAAACATTTCTGAAATTTGAAAAAAAAAATATTTTTAAATTCTTAAAATGCTTTAAATTTTTTTATTTTGGTTGGACATATATCTGGTCAATGAACATAACCTTTATTTGAGGACCTTTAAAAAGTGCATCGATGGCTCACGCGATTGAACAAATCCTTGTAAAGTTAGCGTGGCTACAACATTCAGGTAAGCATACAGAAAAAACTGGAAAATTCGTCTTCGCAATTAACCATAAGGTCCTTTAAGGTTTGAGAAACTTTCAAAATGCTAAATGATTTTGTGCATAAATATTCAATTAAAAATTACTACCTTTCAATTTTTCGAAAACTTCATCATCGACGATGCCTAATTATAACAATTCCTCGCACAATTCTTTGAAGCTGAATTTTTCAAAATTTGTCATATTTTCATTCTCTGGTTTCCGTCGTCTGTTGCCAGTTAGGTATTTTCACTTCAAATCAAGAGGCTAACTTCACTTCGTAGATAGCTGCGAGGATAAAACAAGGGACCAAATGCAAGGGATTTAGTTAAATCTTGCCCTATTTTGCTAATATCTTCATAAATGATCATTTTTTCTATATAAGTGTATTTGAAAAATAGTACATATTTTTTAAATTTCTATTCAATTAAATGATAAAATTATTATAATTATTATAAATTACAACAACGTTACAGAAATAAAGTTTTGTACCATGCATTTGATCCATTGTTTTCCCCTCAGCTTTTAACGAAGTGAAGTTAGTTGATGGTTGAAGTGAAAATACCTCATTTGGGCGCCTTGTATTACTGCGCTTGCGTGGAATTAGCTTGCGCAATTCAATGAAAATAAACTGTCAATTAGAAAATACGCATGCTATACATTTTTCTCTTAACTGAAACTCTGCAAGTATTAGAAAAAAAAAAGTTTGACGTTCAGTGACCATATGTTATTAATGAGATACAGATGTAATAAGTTTTCTTCACTCTCAAACTGAGACACGAATATATGTGAAAAAATAAAATGTAATGAAAAGAATAAAATATTTTCAAATAAAACGTGTATAACAATACACGGGTAAAATTAATTTGTAAATTACTCTTAGTACTTGACAACATTTACACCCGTGTATTGTTATACACTAAGTGTATATATTCTGAGGAAAAATTTATAAATTAAACTTTTGGTTAAACCTCAACATTACAAATAATATTGGAGGATAAATAAAATCCTAATTAGAAATTCTTCCTCTCTCAATTTATTCTAAATCTATAATTGATTCACTACAGTTACGGTACAACAGATTAACTTCAGTTGCGGTTTTTTACTGTTAAAATGAGTAAATAAAATAATTATTATTATTATTTAATAATTAAATAAAAAATAAGTTAAGTAATTTATGCGCAATGGTGTAATAAAAAACCAGATGCAACAGCATTATCTGATTTAAAAACACATTTTGTTGTGAATTTAACATTGACAGTGTCCATTGATTATAAGTACGAGGGTAGTTCAATAAGTCCTTAGAATGACCAACATATGGCGCGCGAATCGCTCCAAATCATCTGTTTTCAGTCAGCACCACTCCCGACTAGAT
>NC_046666.1:84439223-84450339 GCF_010883055.1 Belonocnema kinseyi | reverse complement strand
AGAGCTCCAAGGAGATTATGTTGAAAAATAAAAAAAAATTTACCCAAAAAAAATTGTTTTTATACTTCATTCTAAGGACTTATTGAACTACTCTCGTAGATAGAAAAATACTTCTCTTCGTTTCTTGCTGACATTCGCAAACTAATGTCATCTTTGCCCAGGATGCGTGAATGGAGGTTGTCAGTCAGATTAGTATCCCTCACTTTATTTACACTATATACAACTATATCATGCATTAATAACTTACCAAATCAGATATACATTATATACACACACACGATACCCAACAATTTACATATATACACTTCACATACACAAAACATATGTTTTGTGCATAAGAACTGCTGCGGATAAGTGGTTGTCTGTGTTTTCTTCAATGACAGTGGTGCATCCTGGACATACATGACTTTAGTTTGGAGAATGTCAGCAGTCAACGAAGGGAAGTATTCTTCTATCTACTTATAATCAGTTGACACTCTGACTGGGGAATTCATGATGAAATATGTTTTTAATCAAATAATGCTGTTGCATCTGCTTTTTTATTACACCATTGCGTATAACTTATTGCCTTATGAACTAAAAATCCAGTTGGCCCCTCATTCTTATGGAATTGCATACATGTGAGTGGCACTTCGGTAGTTTTTATTTTTTTAAACTATGAATTAATGCTTTGATCATTTCCGCAAAAATGTATTTTACAGCCTTGAATGTGAGCATTATATAGGGATAAAATGGTTGGTGTACCAGAAGTACTTCCTTGAAAAAAAATTCTTAAACATTTTTTTCTTCAATTTATCTTCTTATTATCAACAGAATTGCTTTTGAATTTTTTTCGGACCCCCCGCAGTACCTTCTCTAACATATATTTCAACCATTATGACCAGCAAAGCCGTTTTTGAGAAACCTTAATTTTTTGATTTTTCAAAATTTGTTTATAACTTTTGTAAAAAAAATTTTTTCAGTTGATGCTTAGGGTAAGTTTATCTTATAGGGGTAGTTACTTGCCCCCGCTATATGAATTACTTCCGAGCGGGGGCATCTAGACCATGCTTATGCTCCTAGAGCCTTCATGAAACTTTTGGTCATTTATGGTAATATCACAGGTAATGTATGGTAACTTAAGATAAATTACTTAAAATTCGATGAAAAAATTTCTATAAATTTTCGAAAATTTTAAATATTTTACGTTAATTTGATCAATCGAAAAGGGCAGAAATCATCCATGTGTCATAAAAGATATATTTTTATTTACCAGTATTTTGGAAAATCGAGCAACGGTACGTTAATGATGCTCCCACACTGAGAGTCCTTTGGTTAGAATAAATGAAAAAAATCAGTTAGAATTTCGTATAATATCGTTCCGAAATAGGGAAAACCGAGGTTTTATTATACTTATTTGTATTTCAGTATCGAAGTTTAATATTATCATACCAGAATTTAAAACACGAAGACGACAAACTAATGTTCTAAACACGAAATATTATGAATCTTCATTTTAAGAATTAACACTATGAAAAAATTATATTCTTTTTAGGGACCTTTCTAAAAATAATTTGAATAAGAAAAATAGTGAACATCATAATCTCAAAAACGTTTTTTAGAAATTGATATTGCCCATATGAAGTTGAAAGCAATCCGATACCCATAGCAAACTATGAAATCATTATTCTTGATTTATGATATAGTTTCGTTTACGAATGATCCTCAATTGTTTCCGCCATTTTTCGATCGAGCCAAAAGGCTATTATATACAACATTTTAAATAAAAGTTAACTGTATCCATTTTAAATTCCTTCATTTATTATGGGATTTAAAACATTATGAATTCTTTCTCACGAAATTTATACACTATGGTAACAGATTTAATTCAATCAGTACAATTTCTAAAATATATCTAAATACACTTAAGTTTATTATACTGAGTTACTGAGATATCAAATGAGAGAATGTTATTCATACAAGAATATTCTTAGTTCCGTTAAAAAAATGTATGTTATAAAAAATCAATTTAATCATTGAAAGTGATAAAATGTTTAATCCATTTATTAACAAAATGTCTGAAGCAACAAATCACTTTTGAAAAGGACCCAGATATTTGCATACTGCCCTGAGTTATCGAGCGACGCCGCTTAACTGAGAATTTTTTCAAATATTCCGTAATATAAGTTAGCTGTGGGGTTTAGTTGTCAGGGAATGCTATAGTGCTTCAGGTAAGTTAGGTTTGAATCTCGCCGCAGCCAATCCGATTTATATTACCGCACTCGATGTTGTATTTATCTCGCGCTACGGGCTCGATAATACATTTATCTGGCGCTTCGCGCTCAATTATGTATTTACCTCGCGCTACGCGCTCGGTCTTTATATTTTCGGACATTCTTGCGCAAACATTTAACAACTAAGACTGAAAACATTCACCACTGTAATTTTGTGATTGTGAATTCTCTTTCGTTAAAAAATCTTAGCTCGAGAGTTTAAACGCACCTACGGCACGCGACTGAGGGCAATCGCACTCCGCGCTTAGTCGTTGCATTTCTTCCGCATTCGGACACAGACCTTTTCAAATCAAAGTTGAACGAACCAACAACTGTAATTTTGTGATTTTGAACTCTCTTTTGAACCTGTCAACTTTCCTACATCATACACAATACTTTTATACCAATTATAATACATTTTTTATGTAACTGCCAGGGATTACTTATTAAAAAATTGCAAAATAAAAATCAAATTGTATTTATCATGATTATTTTTGTATTTGTTTCTTATTACAATTACAATTCATAATATGCGTCATAATTGAATCATACTAATTGTTTTGGTACGATTAAATTTGGAATGTTCAACTTTTCACCAAATTAAAAAAATTATTATCATAATCCTGTAGGACTTCCAAAAAGCAAAGTTTTTCTTCTCTTGACTTCTTTTTCACATCAAGCGTTGTTTGGCTTAAAATGTTCATTTTAGTTTGTTTTTTTGGATTTTGAAAATGCTCTAACTTTGATGATTTTCTTTTTATAGAAAAAAGTCATGGGGATAAATTGGTTGAGGTTCTGAGTACTATGAACAACCGTACCTAGAGTTTTTACATATTGAAAATGTGGTTTCAAAAATTTTTGGTACGATCAAATTTGGAATGTACAACTTTTCACCAAATTAAAAAAATTATTATCATAATCCTGTATGACTTTCAAAAAGCAAAGTTTTTCTTCTCTTGACTTTTTTTCACATCAAGCGTTGTTTGGCTTAAAATGTTCATTTTAGTTTGTTTTTTTGGATATTGAAAATGCTTTAACTTTGATGATTTTCTTTTTATAGAAAAAAGTCATGGGAATAAATTGGTTGAGGTTCTCAGTGCTATGAACAACCGTACATAGAGTTTTTACATATTGAAAAAATGTGGTTTCAAAAATTTTTGGTACGATCAAATTTTGAATTTTCAACTTTTCGAGCAAATTAAAAAAGTTGTTAACATAATCTTGTAGGGCTTCCAAAAAGCAAAGTTTCTCTTCTCCTGACTTTTTTTCATATCTTAAGTTGTTTGGCCTAAAATGTTCATTTTAGTTCGTTTTTTTGGATTTTGAAAATGCTCCAACTCTGACAATTTTCTTTTTATAGAAAAAAGTCAGAACGATAAATTGTTTAAGTTTTGAAGTACTATGAACAACCGTGTATAGAATTTTTCCATCTTGAAAAAATGTAGTTTCAAATTTTTTTGTGCGATCAAATTTGGAATTTTCGACTTTTTGATCAAATTGAAAAAGTTGTTATCATAATCTTGTAGGGTTTTCAAAAAGCAACGTTTTTCTCCTGCAGACTTTTTTACGTATCGTGCGTTGTTTGGCCTAAATTGTTCATTTTAGTTTGTTTTTTTTGGATTTTGAAAATGCTAAAACTCTAGTAATTTTTGATTTTTTGAAAAAAATCATCAACGAAAAGTCTCTCAGTGTAGTCAAAAATTCTACAAAGTCCAATAAATTATTTTTTTTCCAAAATCATTCTGGAGAATTTAATGGATGTTGCTTTTTAACATTTTTGCAAAGTCTAATAAAAGCAGTGGGAAATAAACAAAAAAGAAATAAATGGTTTCGATCTCCTAAGATTTCATAAAATAAAAAGAAAGTCATTTTTTTGTAATTCTCTTATAAAATTAAGTGAATTATGTCCATATACACAAATTTGACGAATTCGAATTTTTTTCTCGATATTTTTCCTTCCCTCCAACAATTTTCTTGGAAAAGCTAAAAACTATAAGGAAATTTCGTAGATCTTCAAGTATTTTCCAGGGTGCTAGCAAAGTTCATTTTCCCTTAAAAGTTCTCTTCAAAAAACTCCAAAGAATTAGGAACTTTTTAAAAATTTTCGCAAAGTGCAATAAAATAAAATATCTATCCATCAATCCTTTCTAAAAAGTGAGGAAAATTTAGTAGATTGTGTCCATTTCGAAAATTTTGCCAAAGTTCAATTCAAATCGAATAACGTTCGACCGTGGGCGAATCATGGCAGTGGGGCCATGAGCCATGCTTGCGCCATTGTTCATAACCATGGGACGAACATGGGACAACCGTGGGTAAACATTGACCCAATTTCACATCACGCTTCCCCACGCTTGCCCCACGCTAACTCCGCGCTTACCCCACGGTTCTCCCATTGCTAAGCAACTTTTAGCCCTTTTTCACCCATTGAACCTTTTCCAAGAGAAGAAAAAACAAAACACAATTTGTGTTATAAGAAATATAATATTACAAAAATTTCGAAATTCAATAAAAGTCTCAAAGTAAAAAACGATAGCTTTTATGAACATTAAATTTTGTTGGGATCATCATTTTTGTTTGATATGAAAAACTTTATCACAAAAAACTACAATTGATTCAAATTATTTAAATACTTAATAAAACTGCAGTTTGATTTTTTTACTTAGTTCTAATTCCGTACGGTCGAGTAATGGTTAGAACTCCTGACTGGCAATGCATTAAATTCAAGTATAGTTGAAGGCTCTGCGGTCTAAACGTGTTAACTGACATTTCAGAAATTTTACATGGCGAAGGAAAATTGTTGTTATTTGTTGAATTTTTAATATTCTAATAAACTGGAAAATGTTCATGTACTAGAGAAAGATAATGCACGTTAGTTTTATAACATTTGAGTCAAAATCAAACGTCATATGGCAATTAAAAGCTATTCATATGTTATCTACAAGCGGCCCAGCGGTCTGAAACTGTTATCTACAGTGTTATACCGCTGGTTTTCTATTGTTTTTCTCGGGCTCACATGTTCCTGCGTTGGTTTTTAAGCTGCAAGCAAGTTTTATATGTTCAAATGTGTGGAATCTGAAGCCAAACATAGATGTGCTTGCAAACATTTGAAACAGTTTATTGCAAAAATTTGATGAGAGATAGTAATTGAGACGCATCGCTTACCTTCGGCTTTACAGTGACCTGTAGACGAAAACAGCAAGGATGACGTGATAGTAGTCACAAAAAACTGTCGACACACACATACACTTAACTGCACACACTGACACATGTCTCAATGGCCTATTCTACGAGTAAACTGAGCCGTTGTGAGAAAAAGCACGGATTTCCTATTACCGTCATAAGCAGTCAACAGACTTAAACCGCGGGCCTACGCTCTAGATACAAAAACGCGATTTTCGCAAATCGATTGAAAAACTGAAAGAAATTTTGCCGTTTCGCTTGCGAGATATTAACTGCATATCAAAAATGTTATGGAAAATACAAAAAAATCAATTCCGAAAAAATATTAGTTAACAGGTATAGACCGCGGACCCTTCAGTTTTAGGTTCGAATTCCCGTACCGTTAGAAAGTTTATTTATAACATAATAACTATAAATGTTACAATTATGTTAATTTAAGGGTCTAAATTATAATATTCAGGCAACGTACTTGCATTTTATTAATATTTATTTTATAATAACTTTTTTCTTGTACGAATAGACTACAGCAATGCAGGGTAATCAAATTATTTAGAAAATTGGATTGCAATTATTTGCAAATTACAATAAATTACAATTACAAGAGCACACCGAGAAGGGTCCGCACTTCTCGGTGGTGTGGGGATATTGATAGCGTCACTACAGCATTGTTCCTCCCCGGAACCGCTCGCCGTACTTCAGGGGGGTGCTGTTTCTTAACTGTAGAAATACCTGCTGATTTTCTGTTTTTCTTTGCCTTTATGCATCGGGCTCATTGGCCTTCAGCATCCTGATTTTCTTTCTTTTCTGCGTGACCTTCTCTAGGGATTAGTAGTCAGATTGCGCTGATTTTCTTCGTACTTCTTCTACCTACCTACCTCCTGGCTATAACCTGCCACTTTGGACCAACAATCCTCCCTTTCGAGCATTAATTCTAGGATGTTTTCCGGCGTGATGCTGCCAATTTCCATTTTGAGTTATCTAAGATGTTTTGCCCAGCTCTAACACTGGAAGAAGGGGCAGTATAAGTAGTCGCTCTGCGCGTCGCCGTATACGCATTCCGGTCTTGGTATTTTGTTTACTGTGTGAAGATATTCTTGGAAATAGCCGTTTCCCGTCATGAAATGTGTAAAACAATAGTTGACTTCTCCGTGCTTGCGGTCGACCCAGACATGCAACTTGGAGATTAGTCTTGCCGTCTATCTTCCTGTGGTGTTTTTCTCCCACTCGTGTTGCCACTGCTCCTTCGTGAGTTTTTTGGCTTCGGCTTTCGCGATTTTTTTCCACATCCGGAGACGATTCGAAAATCCGCTTCTTCTCGAATTCCAACAGTGCTATTGGTATCAATCCGGCGATGACTAGTGTAGCCGGTTCCGAGACGATACGATAGGACGAGATAATTCGTTGCGCTCCTGTCTTCTATACTGTTGCCATCCTGTGTCGGTACTTCTTCACCTTTAACCCATCAGCTCAGATCTCGCTTCTATACAACATAATGGAATGTGTGACTGGCATCAGCAGTCATCTCTTGCTTGGTCTTGGCCCGTTTACGTTCGCCATAAGCCTGCTTAGGGCTGACGTTACCGCTAATGCCTTGTCTGCCGCTTGCCTTATCTGCTTGCAGTAGGTAATCTTCGTATCCATTTTCATCACAGTTGGTATCTGCTTTCATGTGATTATAACCAACTCAGTCTTCTCCATCGCTATATCGAGCCCATGACCCTCTATCCACCTTATCACCCGGTACATGACCAGGTTAAGCTTCCACTGGATTTGCTCCACGTCGCGTGCAACAATCACGGCTAACATTTCATCCGCGTACCCGGACAAATATGTCCCGTCTGGCATCTCTATTCCTAAGATTCCTTCGTAAGAGACGTGTATGGCACCCTGAAATTAGCGTTAGATTCACCCTGTGTTTTTACTGTGATATGTTCGAAAATACAAATTGACCAACGAATGAAGTTTATAAAATGTGCATCTTATGATTTTCGTGTCACTGAATTAAACCGTTCTCAGCAAGAACAGCTTAAGCTGACTTAGGTTGCTTTTACGTCTAAAGGGTTTTCGAATTGTCTAACCTCTAAATTGCGTATTCTGAAGGCCTTAGGATTTTTTAAACTTTAGCATTTAAAGTAAACGTTGTACGTGTGTGCGCAGCGCGCACTGCCCACGCGGTGAAAACGAGTTGATTGGGATTCATAGACTAGCACTAAGAAATACAGACATTTAAATGCCTTTAAATGCATACTAATTGCATTTATGTCCGAAAAATAATTAAATTGTCAAGAAGGGAATTTATTTTGTTCAATATTTTATCAACAATAATTGGATGCTTGGTTCATGAAAGGCATTGCATGGCATACAGTTTGGCGGTTCGCCGAGTAGTATTGATTGGGATAAGCACACAGGCATTACAAGAAGTTACTTTAATGCCTTGATGTTTATGCGCATTCAAAATTATTGAAACAAAAGGAGTTTTATACATTAATGTGCATTTAATGACATTGTGGACAAAAATGAAATTAGATTGAAATGTCCGATTTTTTAAATTCCAGTCTCCAAGCCACAATCAAATCCTTTTTACCGGGAATGGTCGAACGCTCAATTCATACGGCTGGGACTGCGTGACATAAAATTTGCCATTTTAAGAATACGAGTGTTCCCATTTCTAAACAAATTACTCAAATAAACTCGCCATTAATCAGAATTAATGGATAGAGATGCAAAGAACATAGCAATTATATCACAATGTTTTCTAAATTAATAAGACAAATGCTCCTCTTTATCAGTTTTTTGCAGACGAAAAATTATGTTCACTAAAATCGTTATGCTTTAGTATTAAAACGGTATTCAGTAACCAAAAATTGCCATAAGTTAAATATTTATAAAGAGTTTAGAATGTTTTAGGCAATTTTTTATCTATTGAGTCCCGTCAGCAGACAAAAAATTGATTCACTAGAGTATTTGTTTAAACAAATTATTCAAACAATTAAATAAAATGTTAAAAGTAATTTTTATGTTCTTTTAATCTACATCGAATAATTCTGACCAACTTCACTGTACAGTTAGCACTGATTTCGTAGGGGACTTAACTGGGTCCTACCCGCGTACAAATGCTTCGACTTAAGTTCGACTTTAATTGCCCCTAATCAAGACATGCTGCAGTCGAATAGTCCGACTTGAGCATGTATCAGTTTTGAGATGGAGCCAGAATTTACTTTATTTCTCAGAGACAAGTTTCTATGTCTTCAATACATAAATCTATCACTTAAGTCGAAGTTTTATGGCTGAGGTGGTCGAACCTTTTTTTTGCTCATGAATGAGATTAAAATTGATGCATGAAAAATTTGTAATTGTTAAATTAGTGATTTTTAATTTAAAAATTCAGAATCTGTGGGTCTGGACGAGTATAACCTTTAAAAATTTCTGCAAAGAAATAAAAATTGTAACTTTCTAGAAGGATCTCCTAAGTCGTTAGAAATACATAAAAATAACAACATTTTCGCTATCATCGTCAAACAAGTATAGCACAAATGAAAATACGTAAATAAGTTAATTGAATATATTATTTGATTATTATTACACCATTAAGCCATTTCCTTTTCGGGGTAGGCGTGACTCACTATGTGGAGAAAGGATTAATGTGGGGGTGGGATAGAGAATTTTCCGATTGATCCAGAATTCTCGTGTTACTCATGTAAATAACACGTTCGTTCAGGAACACTGCTCCAACCCAGGTTGCTGATCAATTAACTATTTGCCGCTATACTTTTCTGTCCTGGCATACTTCTCTAGCTCCTTTTATGTCCATGCATTTTTTCATGCAGGCTCTCGTGTTTTTGTGACTTCTTATGTCTCTTCTAACTAAGATCTCATTCACACATTCTAACCATTTTTTCCGCGTTCTACCTCTGGGTACGCTGCCATTTACTTTACCTTGAAACAGTTGTTTCGTTAGTCGTTTATTTGGCATTCTCTCAACATGCCCAAACCAACTTAACCGATTTCTTTCCCATGTGTCCACTAGTGTCTCTTCTGCAACGCATTCTTTAAGAATTCTCTTGTTGCTCACTTCGTCCATGAGAGTTTTCCTGCATATTATGCGCATGAATCTCATGTCAATTGCGTTAATTTTACTCTTATCTCTTTCTTGATGAGTCCATGTCTCGCTACTGTATAGTACAGTCGGTACAAATATATAATTATGTCTTGATATTTTAGCTTTATACATATATCTTCCCGTCCCTAGTAAATAAGCTACCTAGGTATACGAACTTATTAACTTGTTCAATTCTCTCATCATTTAATAAAATTTTGCATAGTGTTTTCTCACTCTTTCATTTGAACACCATAGTTTTTGTTTTATTTGCATTAATTTTGAGGCGCATGCTCTTCATGCTTACATTTAGTTTATTCAACATTCTTGGTAAGTCTTCGGTTCACTCTCCACAACAACCTTATTATCTGCGAACGCTAAGCCACGTACCCTTACTGTTTGTATATCCACATCCTTTTCATCGAAAAGAGCCATTCTTAAACACTCGTCAATAAATAATATAAATAACCAAGAATACATAACGCATCCTTGTCCTACTCCATGAATAATATCAAAACAATCACTCCATTTCCCATTCACCCTTACACTCGCTTTGCTACCCGTATATATTGTTTTTATAGCTTGTAGGAGCCCATCCATTGACTCCATACTCTTTCTGTTCCGACGGTTTTTTTCTTTAACAATCAATATTTTGTTTTAAAAATTTGAGACATGATAGCGAACATGCTAACGGACGTCCCCACACACTTTTTTTTGGTTTAATTCAAAAAAATTTTAATTTATCAAAATCTGATTAATTTGCATAGCGCTTAGGAATTAGTATCGATTTCACCAGTTTTAGGTTCCGACGGTTTTTTTTCTAGAATAATCAATATTTTGTCTTAAAAATATGGGAAATGATAGCGAACATGCTAACGGACGTCCCCACACACTTTATTTGTGTTTTTTTTTCAAACAATTTTTCGATACTGCTAACAAAATATGTACATTTGGAGGTTATGTATGTTACAATTCTCCTGTGCATTACTTCCAAACTACACAACATTTTTGGCCGAAAACTTTGGACTTGCAAATGAACATAGTAACTAATCTCCCGGAACTAACCCTTTTTGCAGCCAATCAAAAAAGCTTATTTTATAAATAATTTCCAATTTATCGGAAAGGCAGAGATGAAAAACGACGTAACATCAAAATAATACATATGCATAAAATTTTTATTTAGCACAATACATTTTTTTGTTATTATCCCTCAAAAAAGAGTCCGAGGACGTCCGTTATGATATTTTATAGCATCTCCGAATTCAGTTTTTAAAAATTTTCATTTTTGTGGAAAAAAAAGTCAGGGAAACTGTAAGTATCACATGCCCTTAAGCTAAATATTTGATCCGTACACGACCTTTCTGGCATAAATCCACTTTGGACTTCCCAAACCTTTGCTTCTGTTATTTTCATTACCCTACCAATAAATATTTTTGAGTATATTTTGCTTACGGTACTTAATAAGCTAATCCTTCTGTAAATATTGCAGTCGCTTTTATCTCCCTTTCTTTTGTATGTTGGTGCCATAATCGCTTCGTTCCAATCGTCTGGGACGTCTCCCATCTCGAAATATAAATTTATCAATTCG
>NC_046666.1:84437693-84439123 GCF_010883055.1 Belonocnema kinseyi | reverse complement strand
GAAGCAATATAGTTGAATAAAATAAAGGAATGTAATAATACTTTTAATTTTATTTTTAAATCATTTAAAAAAAATGATCCCTTGTCAGGTCGTTTGGAGAGGTTAGTTCGACTACTTGTCAGCCACCGGGCTGCTGCCATCCAGTCCTTTCCATCCATGTTACTTAATCGGTCTTATCAAAAATCAGCCGTCCAGTTAGAAATTCGTGGTATGTCGCATACACTGAAACGACATTCGAGGAGCAGCGCCCTCTAAGCTGTAGGACTGTTCCTCGATAAATATTGAGGAGCAGCGCCACGTAATGAAGTAGCAGTAACTCTCACTGCGAGTTGCAGAAACACGAAATTAGATAGAGAGCAGCTCCCCGCTTCTGTCGACAGAATTTTTCAGGGAAATTTGTCAAAATTTGAAATTTCCTTATTTATATAATAATGTACTCCATCCCTCTCTAGTAACCGCTCTAGTAATCATTATAGTATTATCAGATTAATACACTCAACAAATACTTATTTGTTCTTGGAATGTCACACACTATCTGGAAACTAAAACTTTGAGTTCAGTTTTTTCTTCCCAAAAAGTATTGTTATGAAAATTAAGTATACGAAAATAATTGGCATTATTATTATTCTCGCGTGTCCGCGTTTATATCGCGGTTATATTGCGATTATATCGCGTGTCCGATGAGCCTGTTACGAAATTCACCTGTTTTAGTGAAAAAAATGTCACAAAAAAATTTTCGGAAGCAGAAAAGTCTTCGGTCTTATACCGTAAGTATAGGTGTTTATAGACACAAAAATATCTAAATATCCAATATTTGTAGCGGAACAAGGCCCAAGTACCTTCCAGGTATTTTTGTGTTTTGCTTAGGGATGTTTGAAGATTATTTTGTGTCATTTTCGTAAAAATTGGTGCAGTCAGAAAAAAGATCTTGGGGTATCAATATGGGCTATTTTTGAGAAGGCGCTATTTTAAAATTCGCATATCTCAGCTTGTAGTAGATGAAATTGAAAAATCGGAAAACGAGGTGAAAGCTCGCACCAAGAAGAAAAAATTGCGACGTCGTAGTGGCGTCCGGAGAATGCCCTAATTTTTTTGAAAAATTGCAAGCACTCACTGCTTTGTACACACGCTGCAATTCCGTAAAAGCATTAAGACAAATTTTTAAATTAAAGTTGGAGTAATAAAGAAAAAAATGCGATCTTGTGGATTAAAATGGATCAAGGCTGAAGGGATCTAGAATTTTTCGAAAATGGCGCATTTTCTCGAAATTTCGAAGTTCCAAGGGCTGTCAAATCTTACCGTTTTTACCGAATGAGCTGAAACTTACTGAATCGTCTTCTTTCATAGATTACTTTCACATGAAAAATCGGCGGGGAACTCCGTGATATGCGTGCGTAGCGATTTCACGAATTTTTCTGAACCGACTCGTG
>NC_046666.1:84428085-84437593 GCF_010883055.1 Belonocnema kinseyi | reverse complement strand
CTTCTATCAATAATAAATTTTTTATTTTGTTACAGACGGCGAATTCGATCAGCGTTATATTTTTATTTAACTGCCATATTATGTTTTTAGTAATAATGCGATTTTTGTGCCGCACTCTTCACGGCACGTTATATGTCGAGATTTTCCCCTCACTGCCTGATGAGCATGATAGACGTACGCTGTGCTGCATATCATGCAGACTGAGTGTGGACACTATGCGGAATTACTTATTACCCTCAGATTGTGCTGCCACTGTGCTTGCATTATTGCCGACACATCGTGCTTGCACGCTATGCGGCCATGCGCGCCCGCATGCATTGTTATCTGGGTCGTTGCATTGTTCCTCATCAAATCACTTGAGAATTTACATACCATATATCCATTTCATCGGATGATTTTCTTTTTAAGTGAAAGTAGTTATTGGTATCTTTGAAATATCAGATACATAATAAAATCAAATGCTTCTAAAACTGGCACTTTAATAAAAGGGTACATTTTATTTTAAACGAATTAAACTCCGTAAAAGGAAATTAATTATTGAGTATACACTTGTTTATTTCAATATTTTTGATTTCAGATTAAATAACTGGATGTTTAGAACTTCGTTCATACTAGAAAAGCTTTAAGTAAGATCAATAACACGCAAACTCATTTAATAACTTAAAAGTGAACTTTGAACATAGACTTTTTCAACAGAAGATAGAAATCAAACGTTATCCCAAAAACAATGAAAATCTAAAATGCAGTCAGCTTTACCAAGATAACCTCAGACGCTGATTCTCACCCAACAAAAATACTGGAGATTAATCTTATTGCCAATTATCCAAACAACCAAATTATTTTAAAACGTCCTGAAATTTTTGAATTAATTCCCTCGGTTTTTTGACCCAACAAGTTTTTAACTACAACCCTAAGAGACGAAAAATATAATTACGTGTGCATGTACTTCGAATTTCGATGTGTGTTTTGGAGAACAGGTGACAATGAGTCCATTACGCAGAGCCACTGCGCTACTATGCCGTACGAGCCGCGGCTAGCCTGCCCCGCAACACAGTTGAAGCACTAAAATAGAAAAATTCATATCTGCAAAACGAGACCAAAATACCTCCCAGAAATTTTGGGGTTTTGTTTAGGGATGTTTGAAAATTATTTTGTGTGATTTTCGTGAAAATCGGTTCTGTCAGAAAAAAGATCTTGGGGTATCAATATGGGCTATTTTTGAAAAAGCCATGAAAAATCCATGACATGCATGCTCAGCGATTTCACGAAGTTCGCTGACCTGACTCATATATATTGTATTAAAATATACAAGATTATTTAATCATTAACAAAGATAAGCTTTTATGACAGTCAGAATGATCCTTTTTGTTATGATAGGTATATACTCGAAGTTATAAACCGCTCGTGTTGTAGTCATAAAAATTCAACTCAAGAGTTCAATTTATGTGTACAAGACATAGAAACTTGTCTCCAAGACATAAATTGAAGTCTAGCTCCATCTCAAAACTGAGACATGCACAATTCGAACTTTTCGACTTCAGCATATATTGATTGAAGGCGATTCAAATCGAACTCAAGTCGAAGCATTTTTACTCGGGTGTATACCTGACCTGACAAAAAGCGTCATTCTGGCAGTCATAAATAGTATAATTAATGAATACATAAAACAAGAAAAGTTGAAAATCCAGTAGATTCTGAATACTTTTGAATCCCCTATAATATTTTTTCGCAAGGGTTATAGTTATTACTAAAGCTCTAAAATAATTAATTATAAATAATTTTGATCTCTTTGAGATATTATAATGAAAAGAGAACATGAGAAAGTAATTTTGGAAATCGATAGTTTCAGAGTTGTTTGGGGATATTTAGCGAAAAGAAGGTAATACGTTGTTAGAGACAGTAAAAATAGATAAAATGTCCACGTGGTGTGGTTATGAAAAAGGTAATGTATTCGTTTAACTCGCATAATAAACAAGCGTGGCATTGTTATTATCCATTGTGATTAATCGTCTACGATTAATCGTATCTCTGATACGCAGAATATTAATGAAAATTAAATTTTCTATTTTTTTGTATATGTGAGTAAAGCACTAAATTATTTACATTTGATAAAATATTTCAGAAAAGCTGATAAATTAGTCTTCATAAAATTTTATTTATTTAAATTTCATTACATTTGGAGTAATATCTGATATAGAATATTAAATTTCTCACTATTAGTTGTTTAAATACTAAATAAATAAATAAAGGCAATTCTATCTGTGTTATGCATATTAATTTTATGTCACTGCACTGTTATATAAAAAAATTATAAGTAATTTTTCGAAAAATTTGTATGGTATTTTGATTTAATTTTTATCTATTTATGACTGCAATAAGAATAGAAAGTATAAGTATCTGTTTTTTTTAGTTTTTTTCATGAATATCGTATAAAAAAAATTATTTACGCTTTAATATCATTACAATTGTTTCAACGATAGAAATACTTGTTTGCCCCCTCTAAAAGGTTTCTGATTTTAAAAAATATAAAAAAATCAAATTAAAAAAAAATAAAAATCGTAGCTGTTTTTGAGGACTTCCAAATGAAATGCTTCACTGACGCTACTAAAAAGCTTGGGAGATCCTTCTAGACAGTTACAATTTTTATTTTTGTAAAGACGATTTTTAAGGGTTATACTCTTTCAGACCCACATTTTCTGAATTCTTTAATTGAAAATAACTAATTTAATACTTACAAATTTTTCATTCATCAATTTTTATCTTATTTTTGATCCGCAAAAGGTTCGTATTGAGGCAGGTTGACGCTGATCATCTCAGCCAAGACAAAAGCGCGCCTTGATACAAGTAAACGTCGTGTTAGCCAACACAAGGTCTTAGACAACACAAAGTTCGACATCAAGAGGAACTCAAGACAAATAACCAAGTCGAGCTCAAGTCGAAGCATTTTTACTCGGGTAGGTCCCCGGTAAACCTTGCAATGGCCATCGTGTATCACCTACGCGCGTAATGTTTTATTTTCTTCAGAAAATGTGTTAATAGTATTTAATAAGTGTTCTTCAGTAAAAATGTATACTTAGTTCATAAAAATGTAAGTAAAAATATATATTATTATTATTTTAATGTGATACTCGAAAATGTGAAGATATTATTTTTCAAAATTTGGTAATTGGGAAAAACCATTCGTTTTCAATCGCTCACTGTGAAAGAAGTTTTGAATACAAAACGTTTTTTTTATACTGAGAATACGCATTCACCCATAGGCTATGAAAAATAATATGGCATACCTCCTGTTGTTTTTTTTCATAACAATATAGTGCATTCTTGTAAACAATTTTATTTACTTTAAACTTGGAACATTCTTTTTCCTATTTGTTTGCCTTAAAATTTTTGGTCAAGATTCTTAAGTATGCAAGAAAAGTTTAAAAATGGAGAAATAAAAATTCCAAGTGTTACGAATTTTTATAATCCATCGGCATGTTGCAGCGAGAGAGCTAGCGAGCACACTTTGTCGACGTCGCGTGAAAAGATTCGTAACACTTGGAGTTTCCATTTCTTCATTTTCAAATATTTTCTGCATATTTGAGAATCTTAAACAAAAATTTTGAGGTAAAAAGACGGTACAAAGTTCGAAGTTCAAAATAACTAAAATTGTTTATAAAAATGCACTATATTGTTATGAAAAAACCGGAGGTATGTTATACTATTTTGCAAAGCTTTTGGGTGAATGCGTATTTTTAGTACAAAACAATTTTTTCTATTCAAAACTTCTTTTGCAGTGAGCGAATGAAAACAAATGATTTTTCACGATTAACAAATTTTTAAAAATCGAATTTCGATCTTTTCGGATATCGCATTGAAATTAAAAAATACGTGTTGATTATTTTCGAATACAAAACGCAAAAAAAATGTTCCGTAGACAAAAATTTAGATTGTAAATCTCCTATGTAATTATCCATATATAACTTTTTAACCTGGTTTCTCTGCAGAAAGAACCTATAACTCCCTTCAGAATTAAGTATGGCTTAATTCGGTGAAACTTTTTTAATGACGCCTAATTCGAAAAGACAAATTTGAAAAACTGAAATTTGATGTTCCACTCGGTGACACTGGCTTACACTTCTACAGTAACTGTTTTGCAGGTTACGAGTTGGACTTGTTCACACTGTTAAATCTGGTCAGAGAATGGTGTATTTATTAAGAGCATTTCTTTAATTTTAATGAGGGCGCACAAATTAAACGAAACAAATTTTCAAAATGAGGATTTTTAAGGGAAATCCTTATTGCTTACAAATCCTATTTTTATTGTTTCCTAGACGTTAAATTAAGCATATTTACATCCCGTCGTTATTTTCATAACAAATTTCATTCATTAAATTTTTAACCTAAACGTTAAAAATTAAAATGATAGTTTAATATATATTCCCCTAAAATTATCTTGATGTAACAATTAATCGAAAAATAGTATTTAAAGACTAGTTTAGTTAAATTCTTCACAAAATAAATTTATTTAGAATTCGCTTCTATTAACAGTAGAAAACGCAGATGAACATTATTTTCAATTTAAAATTCATCTGCACTACCAATATGATTGTTGATATCTCAAATTATTATTTTTGTTCTATTCAAAGTAAATAAATGAGTAGTAGAATAAAAAATTACAATAGATAATAAAAAATACTTCAGTTGGTTGCTTAAAGTCAACTACCCATATTGGGCATTATTTCTTAACTTGCCCCAACTCTAAAAGTAATTTTCTTCGACTTTCCGAAAAACTGGTTTTTAACAATGTATCTGTCTGTGGGTCTGTGCGCCTGTGGGTGCCTGTAGATTTTTATTTTGTGAGCACGATACCTTTCGAAAGAAGTGACATATTGTATTGGCCTTTATTAAACTCTTTTAATGTCCTAAAATAAAGGTCAAGTTCGTTAGCCAGCCATTTGGGATAAAAATTCAAAAGTGAGCGTATTTTGTAATTTTTGCGACCACTTTTTTCAAAATTCAAAAAATATCTGTACGTATATTTATAGTATTCAAATAGGGGAACAATTTATCCCAATGACTTTTTTCTATAAAACCAAAAGTTACCAGAGTTATAGCATTTACAAAATTCCAAAAAACACGAAAATCAACATTTTAAGCCAAAAAACTTTCTTTTTTTTATGCTTTACAAGATTATTATAAAAAATTTTTGAAGTTTCTTGAAAAATCGAAAATTCAAATTTTTACAACAAAAAAAAAATAATGGAAAATCAAAAATTACATTTGGCGGTTAAACTGTGCAAAATAGGTAAAAAGATGAATGAACAAAAATTGTGCATTTTAAGAAGATCTACAAATTTGTTTCAAATACTTTTGATTGATAGTATGGTATTTTCTATTTTAATCTTGAAAAACAATATTAGCAATAGAAAAATAGCCCGCTGCGTGGTCACATTCTCATCACAACTTATGTTTTTAATTTTTTTATTCCTCTCGTGTGTGGGTTTTTAAAAAAATTTCTTTTTTTTTAATGTTCTTAATGCTATTTTTTACGATTGGAACAAATAACAGAACTAACAAAACATTATTTATGATAAATTAATTAATTTTTACATTCTCGTCAAGAGAAGGTATTAGATTTGTGTAAAATTTTATACCCCACGTTTTTGTCAAATGTTCACGTGTTGAGACTCCCTGTATCCGAAAAACAGGTTTTTCCGAATGTGTCTGTCTGCATGTGTTTTGTGTATGGGAAAAATTCAAGAAAAGAAAAATGTTTCTTTTTTAATGCCCTCAAAAATTATTCTAAAAAGAAAGTTTTTGGTTTCGTACCTAAAGGAGTGCCGCACATTCGAAAGAAAGATGACTTGTTTAGTTCAAAATAACGTACAGCCCACAAATCTTCACTGATTTAGACAAGAAAGTTGCAAAAAAAGCTAACAAGATTTCTGAGAGAGTTGTCCAGTCTGATTTTTGAATTAGGTTTTCAATTTTTTATAAATAAACAAATACGACGAAAAATCGCTTAAGTTGCATAAAATAGCATTAGTTAAAGATATTCCAATATTAGGCAATTAACAAAACACATTTTTTATCAACAAATTATTTGTTGATATATTTTTTCTACGATTTTCCATAAACACACGTTTTTTCAAGTTATGTTGCAAGAAATTGGAATCGAAACAATATTATGTGAAAAATTTCTCTTCTCATTATAATTGTTTATATCATAAACAAATTCAATGTAAAAATGCAGTAATCAGGCATTTTACGAAGGAAATATTCATTTTTTTCTAGGTAAATTTTTTTCAATTCAGAAATTTATGATAAATTTTAGAAAAATTCATGATTTTTTATTAGTTTTGTGATTTTGTAAACGAATTTAATGAACAAAAGCATTATTCGATCAATTTTATGATTTTTTTAAAACAAATTTAATAAACAAATGCATTATTGGGGCATCTGTCGACGGAAAAATTCTTTTTTGTTTGGATATCAGACATTTAATTGTGATCTTCATTATAAATTCGGCAACCTTCATGATGAGTAGAAGAATTTGATTATTTTTAATACAAATTTAATAAACAAATACATTAATCGGGAATCTGTGGACGGGAAATTTTTTTTCGATTTCAGTCTTTTTCATTGGGAAGTCCATGATGATTTCAGCAAAATTCATAATTGGTTGATAAGTTTTATATTTTTTAAAACCAAATTTAATAAACAAATGCAAAATTCGAGCATCTGTCGATAGAAAATTTATTATTTTAGATATCCTATTTAAAACAGTTGACACAGAAAAAAAAGGATTTTTCTGTAGACGAATGCCTGATTAATGTATTTATTTATAAAATTTTTTCAAAGACATAAGTAATGAAATTTATCAACTTATTATGAATGTTGCTAAACTTCCCATCAAGTTCCCATCTGAAAACACTGGCATTTAAGAAACCGAATTTTCCTTCCGACAAATGCCCGAATAATGTATTTGTTTGTTACATTTGTTTAAAAGATTATAAGATTAATAAAAAAATTATTAATTTTGTGGAAAATATCATAAAGTTCGGAATTTAAAAAAATGTACATCGGAAAAAACAAATTTTTCTTTCGAAAAATGCCTGATTATTGCATATTTTCATAAAATTTCTTTATAAAATAAAGAATTATAATCTCAAGATAAATTTTGTTTAATATCATATAATTTCCATTTAAATGTCTTGCAATATAACTAGAAAAAACGTATGATTATGGAAAACCATAGAAAACATTTTTTCAACAAATAATTTGTTTATAAAAAATGTTGTTGTTTAATATATAATATTGAAACATGTTTAGCTAATATTAGTTTATGAAACTTAGGCGATTTAAACACTTTTCCTGTTATTAACGAGTACTGTGAACGTTAAATAGATAAAATGACCATTTTCTCGTCTTATATCTTTATGTACAAAAAATTCAAAACCTAATTGAAAAATCAGGCTCAAACACTATCTTAGGAATCTTAACAGCTTTTTTTTCAAATTTTTCTGTTCAAATCGCTCAATATTTATCGGCTGTACGTTATTTTGAACCAAAAATGTCATTTTTTCCCACTGTGAGTAGGGAATGTGAAAATGAGATAATATGAACTCCCATCTAACTTAACACTGCTGACGATTGCTTGAACTTCTCAGCATAAAACACTAACCAGCTATGATTCGTGGTTGAAACTAATCTTCCCCCCCCCCCCTTAAAACCCCGTTAATAGAAGGTCTGTGGTTCACTAAGGTAGGGATTTATTTTAAAAATGAAAAAAAGGTAAGGCTGATGTGTAGACCGTATGTGCTACGTTTAAATCGAAAAAATAAAATTGGAAATGAGTAACTTCAGTTTTTGGAAAACCGGCAGAAGTTGTAGTAAAATGTTTAATAAAATTTTTTCTTAAAGAATGTGCATTTTTTAATAGAGACAATGAAACTCCGTCCGTTTTAATATCAATGTATGTTATGAATTGTTATGATATAGATTTATGGAATTGATATACAAGTTGAGATAAAAACTCGATTGCGAAGCACGACAAGCGTGATGAGAATGTATTCATTAAAGCCAACAGAGCTTTAACAAAAAAGAATTTACTATCACCAAATTATTGTTGTCGAAGTTTTGGCCTTTAATTTAAAAAAATCTGTTCACAAGTATACGGAATATACAAAGACCGAGCGTGGAGCGCGTGCTAAATACGATATGGAGCGCGTAGCGCGAGCTAAAAATATATTATTCAGCGCGAAGTGCGAAAACCAACAGTCGCGCGCCTAAAGCGCGCTTAAACTTGCGACCCCAATTTTCTTCTATATATATATATATATATATTTCCTTAGCAGAAATGATTTCAAGTTTGAAAGATCTCATACCTTTTTCTACAGTTTTGTTTGGAATCGTTCCTCCTTGCATAAATTTGTTTATAGCAATATTCCATTAGATTACAAAACACATTTGTTTGCAACAACATATATTAGCAGTAAATACACGTACGCAAAGTCAGAATTTGACCTAACCACTAGTTTCTTGAGTTTAACTAAAGTTCCTAAAAGACGCCATTTTTTGTTTATCCTTTTTACACAACTTTTATGATATAAAGACGCTTGAAAATCGAAGAGAACAAACAAGAATATTAAAAAATTTGCTTGTGGTGCATCAAAGAATAAAAAAATATCTGTCATGCTAATCGAATTATTGTGTCATTATTTTTCGTTATTTTCCTTTTCATTATTTTCCTTTTTTCATACATATTGTAGTAACAAAAGTAATAGCAATTCAAAGCTGATGCCTCGTCAAATAGCTTCATTTATCGTTCAATTAAAGATGTTAATAGTTGCTGAACAAACTTCTTTTTAGACAAACAAGAGGTGACACCTGTATTTTGCAATCTAACCAAAAGCTGCAATCGTCATTTGTCACATAAAACTAATGCCTTATCACTATGATAAGAATGTAAAAATAGTAAAAATGTGTTTTTTTTTAATTCGGTTAACCAATTAACAATTATAGACGGATGACAAATTTTAATAGTAAGGAATCATTTACTTGAAGAAACCACTTTGCACTTTTGATTTGTTTATAAGGATATTAAAAAAGCTTTAACTTTTTAAACCTATCAGTAGTCATTTCTGATTAGTGTTTTATATAATTTTCAATAATTCTGAATCAACATGATTCATACAAAAAAGTTTTATACTGAAAAACTGCCCTGCTGTTAATTGGAGCGTGATGTTCTAGTTCTAGTTCTAGCTAACACTTTCACACTTATAAAGTCCAGATTTCTGTGAATCCTATTAAAATACTTAAAGAACCCTAGATTTCAAAAAAGTGCAAAAGATCAATAATTTACATAAAAAATTGCTTAATAAGATGATATAATAACAAAATTAGAATCTTCTCTGGAAAACCCGGATAAATACCAGGTGTATACATATGAAACCGGTATTTTTTCAAGAAAAAAACACATTTATTTCAAGAGAATGATAACAAATATTTTATTCAAAGTATGCGC
>NC_046666.1:84419659-84427985 GCF_010883055.1 Belonocnema kinseyi | reverse complement strand
CGCCAATTAGCACAAATGGTAAGTTCCGACAGTGCCTACAAGTGTGCCTACTGGCCGCTAAATGGCAATACCGGTTTCATATGTATACACCTGGTAATTTTAATCTTATAATTACAACGGGAGTTACAGGCTTTTGAAAATTGTAGTGGCTAGCCTACTAAGGCCGGGGAAAAAGTTCCTTACTGGTTGTTCTTTTCTCGTAATACGGTTGCCCATAACACTTCTGTATATAATAAAACATCCCCTAGATTACTCTTTTTCAAAGCGTCAAAAAAACTCCCCTGATTAGGAATATCTTGATTAGGTTATCGTAATCTGGGTCAATTTGTGATTAACCAATTTTTTAGTAATTTCATTATCTATTCACAACAAAAATGATAAAATCATTTTTAGCATAGGTGAGAAAAACTTAAACTGTTTTGCATCTTGCACTTTTTTGTATGACGAACCGTTTGCAATGTACAGCATTGTAAGCAAATGATTTTTTAACAAAATTGCCATATCTTCACAATGTTACCTCAAAATATATTGCTCAGAATAATTTGAAACTTGTACACTGTCCATATCGAGCATACATCTCTTGAAAGGAAAAAGAAATCTCCCCATAGAATAAAAACTTCTCTCTGTGAATTGTTGTTAACAATTCGCTATTTTCAAGAAGAAATCGTTTATACTTTTCATTTATTAATAAAAAATCATCCAGACCATCCAGTGTCATAATATTGTTAAAAATTGTTGTGAAACCTTTACCTACCATTAATAATATAATTTAGTATTTATAATCTATCTTCTTAAATTGTTTAGAACAATTGATACAAATAATAGCTGTCAGTAACCTAAATTGATTTTTAAGCATTTTTTTATTAATCCTTAATACATTGACAATCATTTACAATCATTTGTGTTCACTCTTGTGATATTTTCTCCTATGATGAGCCATTATTTATTCACTGTCTTATAAACAATGTATTTTCTGTAAATATACGCTCCCGTAAAAGCCACAACTTTCCAGTTATTATAGATGACCTTTCTTCATATCGTGATCCATTATTTTAAGAATTACTACTGGGAATAAATAATAATACCCATGCCAAAAGAAAGTCCCTATAATCACGAAAAAAGACTGTGAAGTAAAAAAAACAGTAAGAAAGACATTCTTCTTAAGATCATTCTTCGTATTTCTAATTTTTCCTATATAAAATAGGGAAATGTGCCATGGTCGAAAGACAAAAAGAAAAAAAAATCTTTTAGTGTTTAATATATATTACAGATGCACCTATGATAAATTTTATAATAATATGTATATTCAAAAAATAATCAAAAACTACGAAAATCTCATGTATATTATTCAAAATCTATTAAGAGAGTATTTTCTCACCCAGAGAAACAAATTTTTGTGACACGCCAGTCGAAAAAAAGCGACTAGATGTCCCGGCGACTAGATATCCAGCGACTACTTTTCTTGCGACTAGATGCCCGGCGACTAGATGTCACGTTCCCGTGTTCATATTGTATGGAGTGCAGATCGCGTGGTCTGGATTGGTCCTTGTAAGTTTACAGACTGACAGGGATTTAATCCTAGCGAAATTCGAGCCTTATTTCAGAAATGCGCATCTGTATAGGTAGAGTCAACCATCCTCTCTTCAGTTGCTGCCTCACCTATGGATCGATCGTATAAATAGATCAGCATTACCTTAGTGGGAGAATACTGTTTAGATTTATGTTAGACTTCTTGTGCAGGTATGTCTCATAGGAGAAGTGAGGGGCAGATTCTCATTGGGAGATTTACTTTCGGTTCTACTAAGGGGCAACTTTGAACAACTTACAACCTAAAAGTAAAATAGAATCTATTTCACATGTTGGCGAAATTATCTACCGATAGACTGTTCTGAATTGCCCTCCTGAATTATCCAGTTAAAGGATGATCATTCTGATGCATTATATATTTTAATTACGTTTAATTATCCAGGGTACTGAATAGAAAGGCTTTAAAATGACTCCCTAGAGATAATAGTGTAATAGGGTAGCTTTTAATTTAATTCAACTCTTTTGAACACGCATATTAATCATAAAAAATATTGAAACTGAATATCATTGTGTGTTATTTATTTTATATTATGTTGTTGAGCAATTTAAATAAATAAAGCAAAACATTAAAATAATAGTATTTTTTTACATAAGGATGCAAACTTGGCTTTGCCATTGAATCTGAAGTTTTCTGCCCGGGCCGAAATCGAATTGGCGGCGCCAGAGACGACATGCAGACAAGGACTAGGTACATCATAATAGATGGTAGATGCCATTGCATCAGCGTACCAAACGCTATTTTTGATAACAAATGCCATGAAAGTTGCGAAATAACTAGAAAGAGTTACAAGTAGGCAGATAACAAGCCGATCATCAACACGCCGCAGTGGCATACCCAGGATTTGACAAAGGGGGGAGGGGGGTTTCATGTCTGAACAGAATGTGAGGTACTACTTACAGGGAAAAATTAGGGTGATATAGTAAGACATAAAATACCTAAATATCATATTTATTATTATATTATTCCTATTTGAACATTAATTTTTTTAATGTTTATTTCATATTGCATTCAGTCTAATAATAACAATAATATTAATAATAATAGTTCAATGGAGTGTAGTAGTATTTTATTCTATTCGGCTAGTGTTGTATTTAATTTTATATTTTAATCTCTAGGCGTCGCGGGTTTTTCGTAAGAACATTAAAAATATCCTCAGGGTTCAGTGATTGATTTCGGCGTATATTAGGTTCGTCCACTCTGCGCTGCCACGAAGTAAAATTACAAAATGCAATACGCCATATTTTTTGCTTTTTTGCTAATTTTATGCTGTAAAATTTTTTTTTTTGCTCTTTAAACTAAGGAGAAAAGGATTTCGGTGCGAACAGGACGTCCATACAGCGCCGCCAACTACGAAAACTCGCTATAAATTATTATAATGCGATAAACGATAAGTGGAGATTTTTTGCTTTTTTTTGCTCTATGATGATATATATTACGTTTCTTAAAAACTATCTGCAATAATGTAAACATGTTTTAGGGCTTCGAGTTAATCACATGACACTTACAAATTTCGCCCTCTTTAGCATTTCCCAAAAACTACCCTTCCACGTGAACGTGTGCAGCAGAACATTGATAAACATGAAAAAAGCAGTAAAAATAATCAAACTTAGAAGAAACTGTAAGTTGTTATTTTTTTCTCTTTTTTTGCTCTCCGATAATATACAGTACGTTACCGAAAAACTACCTGTAAGTCATACATACCATCTCCTCGTCACCAAAAACGTTTTAAAAGTTGGAAAACCACCTTGAAAAGCGGAAAAATGATTTAGAACTCCGAATTGATTACATGGAACTTCACAATTTCCCTGTCTTCATAATTTTCCCGAAAAACTACCCTTCCACGTGAATCTATGCAGCGAAACATATATACGTACGAAAAAGCATTAAAAATAGTCCAACTTAAAAGGAACTGTTAGTTGATATTTTTTTGCTCTTTTTTGCTCTCTGATAATATATAATAGGTTCCCTAAAAACTACTCCCAAGTCATACATACTCATCCCTCGTCAGCAAAAATGTTTTAAAAGTCAAAAGGCCGCATTAAACAATATAAAAATGATTCAGGACTCAAAATTAATCAAATTAAACTTGCGAATTTGCCTCTCATTATAATATTCCCAAAACTACCTTTCCACGTAAACGCATGCAACAGAACGTATATATGTACGAAAAAAGCATTTAAAATAATCAAACTTAGAAAACACTGTTAGCTGATATTGTTTTCCTCTTTTTTTCTCTTTGATAATATATAAGAGGTTCCCGAAAAACTACCCCTAAGTCATACCTACCTACCACTCATGATCAGAAACGGTTTAAAAGATGGAAAACTAGCTTGAACAATGTGAACATGATTTAGAATAACAAATTAATTATATGTCACTTGAAAATTTTCCCGTCTATTAAAATATCCCGAAAAACTGCCCTTCCACTTGAGCGTATTCTCTTTCTTTGCACTTTGATAATATATAATACGTTCCCTAAAAACTATCCCTAAGTCATACATACTCACTCCACGTGATAAAAAACGTTTTAAAAGTTAAAGAACCACCTTAAACAATATAAAAATGATTTAGGACTCAAAATTAATAACATGAAACTTGAAAATTTCTCTTTCATTATAATTTTCCACGAAACGACCCTTCCACGTGAACCTATGCAGCGAAACAAATATATGTATGAAAAAAGCATAAATAATAATAAAACTTACAAAACACTGTTAGATCACATTTTTTTGCTTTTTTTGCTCTTTGATAATATACAATATGTTAACGAAAAACTACCCCTAAGTCATACATACCCCCCTCGTCATCAAAAACGTTTTAAAAGTTGGAAAACGATCTTGAACAAATGCAAAAATGATTTAGAAATCCAAATTGATAACATGGAACTTCAGAATTTCCCCATCTTTATAATTTTCCTGAAAACCTACCCTTCCACGTGAACGTATACAGCGGAACATATATATGTATGAAAAAAGCATAAAAAGTAATGAAACTTAGAAAACACTGTTAGTCAATATTTTTGGCTCTTTTTTGCTCTTCGATAATATACAGGGGGTCTAAAAAGTCCCGGGACGGTTAGATATTTCCTCAGGTAAAATATTTTTAAAAAAAGTGAAGGTCATTCCTGAGGTAAATTTCAACGAGGAATTCAATGGTGACCTTCATTTGACCTTGAAGTTGACCTTCATGGCATTTTGAAGGTCAACTTTGTTTTTTAAAGGAAATCCCATTTTCGTAAATCCGCAATCGATAGAGCGGAAAATTCTCCGTTCAGTTACGTATCCAAGTCATAGGTCTATTTTAACGGTCAAGCTCAGTTAGAGGTTATTTGAGATTATCAAAGTTTTCCAAGAAGTCAGTGTAATTCCTGAAGTAAATCTCAACGAGAAATTCATTGGTGAGCTCTGTATTGATCTTGGTTACAGCGTTTTGAATATTGTAAAATTATAAGGAAATTTTTTATTAGAAGTTCCAGGTGTTCTGGTGAGAGTTCTGTTCCTCCCCGAAGAGTTATACAGTCATATACCGTTTTTCGATACCTAAGTCAATACCTAAGGCGATACCATAAGTCTTATACCGTTTTTCCATACGAATATTACGAATCGAAACTAAGTTTACGTATTACGAGTACATACTTACTATCTTTCGCTAAAATATTAATATGGCTAAAGCTAAACTTTCGTAACGAGAAAGGGTATCTGTATTAATGATGCGTGCTTAGGGAGATCGAGTTCGATCTTATGATCAAGTTCGTTTGCTTTTTAATCGCACTTTTCGTTGTAGAGAAGAGTTAAATGCTGTCACCAAATCAACAATTGGAAGAACTGTAACGTGCTTTATGAATCATAGATCTACTAAGGACCTTCAGGGAACTGGTCGGCCAAAATCTGCAGGATCTGAGGAGATGCAGATGGACATAGCCCAAGCATTTGTTGAAAACCCACACCCTTGTTTACGTCGATCTAGTGATTGATAGAGATCCTCTTTTCTTGTACAATACAATATTTTCAGATGAATCTACTTTCACTTTAAAAGGTAAAGTTAACAGGCAAAATTGTAGATATTGGTCCGACAGAAATCCTAATTGGATGTTGGAGACTCACACGCAATATCCACAAAAGATTAATGTTAGGGTCGGTATCTTGAATGATACATTGATAGGCCCTGTCTTCATCGATGGCAATCTCAATGCCCGTACATA
This sequence comes from Belonocnema kinseyi, assembly GCF_010883055.1. Classification (NCBI taxonomy): domain Eukaryota; kingdom Metazoa; phylum Arthropoda; class Insecta; order Hymenoptera; family Cynipidae; genus Belonocnema; species Belonocnema kinseyi. The sequence goes on along the minus strand of NC_046666.1, from coordinate 84,422,196 downwards.
TGAAGAGCTTCTCAGAAATCAAATTGTACCAAGAATAAGGGAGATTACAGCCGATAATTTTCAAAATATTTGGTTCGGGCAGGACAGAGCAGCGTCTCATTACAGTAGGGAGGTTCGAGCATATTTGCATACTCAGTTCCCTCAAAGGTAGATTAGAAGAAGGGGTGAAATCGATTGGCCTGCTAGATCTCCTGATCTGACGTCTCTCGACTTCTTTCTTTGGGGTTATTTAAAGAGCAAAGTATACTCAACGCAACCGCAAAGCTTAGACGAATTGCAGAATTGGATTCTGCAACAGGCTACTTTGATAGATAGGGAGATAATTCGTAATGCTGTAACTCATTTTTACAATCGCATAGTTTTTTGTCAAGAAGCTAAAGGTTTTCAGTTCGAACATCTGCACTGAAGCGTGAGAGACAAAGGGGCTCACGCTAATTAGGCACCCCGAAACGTGAAAGGCAAGGGGACTCACGCTAATGAATCACCCAAAACGTGAGAGGCAAAGGGTTAAAAAAGGGGGATTTCTATTTGAAAAAACAAAGTTGACCTTCAAAAAGCTATGAAGGTCAACTTCAAAGTCCTGAAAAACTACTCTTCCACGTGAACGTATGCAGCGGAAGATATATGTGTGTAAAAGGATAAAAATAATAGAAGTTAGAAAACACTGTTAGTTGATTTTTTTTGCTCGTTTATTGCTCTTCGATAATATATAATACGTAACCCAAAAAGAACATCTTTTTTACATTGTACAGGGTGGTTTTCCAACTTTTAAAACTTTATTAACAAAAATAGGAAAAAACTTCTACGCAAATGAGCAACCACACATTGGCAGGAGAGGGGAGACTGGCAGCCATGTTATAGATGACAAATCCACAGCCAATAGTAACCCCAGTTCGTCCGTTGGTACCAACTAATCAGAGGAGGCCACGCAGGAGGTAAGCAGGGTCTTACGGAAAATAGAGGCAAGACTAGGGAAACTAACCGAGAAACGGCAAAGTTGGCTTGAGTTCCGGTGGCAACGGCCCGACCTGGACAGCGGCTGGAGAGCGGCTGGACAGCGGCAGCCAGGTGGATAGGCAGCCAAAATAGAAAATTCTATCGCAAGTGTTACTGTGAAGTGGCGTGAGATTGGCGGATACGCCAGCATGGCTCGAAATTTAGAGAGGCGTTTGACCCAAAGACCAGTTTTAATAAGTTAAGCCGATCTAACCTCTCCAAGCGACCCGGCAAGAGAGTTGCCTAGAAAAGTGAAGGTCGGAGCAAAGGGACGCCATTGTCTCCGGTGGATCCTCCCGAAATAGTGCGCAGGTTTCTAAATATGAATTCTCTCTCTGCGTCCCTCCGCGTGCTTGCAGATAGTCAGGAGGTTAACTGAGGATTCTCAGCCCGACTACGCGTGGCAAAGATAGCCTGCAAATTGTCAGGAGACCAACTGAAAATTCTCAGCCTGACGATAAATAGTAATAATAGCCAGCAGGTTGTCAGGGGGTTGACTGGGCCTTTCCAGCCTGACAACAATTAGTAAAAGTAGACAGTAGGTTGTCAGGCGGTTGACTGGGGATTCCCAGCCTAACAACAAGTAACATGGGCAGCCCTTGAATTGTCAGAGGATGGGCCGGGCATTCCCAGCCTGACAATCACTAGCCAGAAAAGCTTGTAGGTGCTCACGGGCGAGTCAGGAGAGTCTCTCAGTCACCAATGATGTTAAGTTTAATCAAACTATGTTCTTCTCTATTATTAAAATAATAAATAGGTGTTAGTTTTGTGTTATAGAAACCTGAGTTTTTTAAAAGTAAATTTTCTCTCTCTCGCCCGCGAGAATCACCCCTCCCTTCATCTAGTATCTCGTGTCGATTTGGAGCTAGCATTCCTGCTGGGTATCGCCAGGACAACACAGTGGAGGTTCTGATAGGGGGGACGTGGCTAGGTTACCTCACCTGACCCTCCCCCGATCAGGCCGTGTTAGCGGTAGGCACAGGGGATTTTGGAAAAACTAGTTACAATATACGAGGGTGGATTGATAAGTTTCCGGCCTGACCAAGAGATGGCGCCACTAGGCCTACCTTGAGGTGGCGTTCTATAGTACCATCCTTAGATAGCTTGTAGCTATAGTTTCAGCCCGATCGCCATGTTAGTTTAGGTTTCAGAGCACACTGAACAAGACGCCTCTGTGTTTTTCTTAAAAATGGAAAAGCTGGAAAATCGTGCTGTCATCAAATACTTTTATTTGAAGGGGTTAAAGCCGAAGGACATCAAAGAAGAGATGGACTCAACACTAGTGACATCGTCCCCATCATATTCAACCATTAAGCAGTGGGTTTCCGAGTTTAAAAAGGGTCGTGTGAGCACCTCTGATGAGCCTCGCTTAGGACGCCCTGTTGAGATCACAACTCCAGGTACGATCGAAAAAATCCATCAAATAGTGCTGGAAGACTGCAAATTAAAAGTGCGTGAGATAGCTGAGACCTGTAAGATGTCATATGAACGTGTGCACAATATTTTGCACCAACATTTGCATATGGAAAAGCTCTGCGCAA
>NC_046666.1:84417135-84419559 GCF_010883055.1 Belonocnema kinseyi | reverse complement strand
TGAAACTTGAAATGTTTGGTATTGGATATTGTTGACAGATGACAATACGCCAATTAGCACAAATGGTAAGTTCCGACAGTGCCTACAAGTGTGCCTACTGGTAGCTAGATGGCATTACCGGTTTCATATGTATACACCTGGTAGTTCGCTTCTCGAAGTCAAGAAGAACCATGTCAGGCCTCGAGTGAGCAACAGAAACAATTGTCGAGAATATAAAGTTCTAGTATGTGCGGCACTTCCCATTTTTGACAATTGACTCGAGTGCCGCATTGTGCCTTTGAATGTAGGTCGTTCTCGCGTGAGTTAGACAACTAGATAGTATGTGAGCTAAATGCTCCGGGTGTGCATGGCACGCCCTGCAGCTATCATCAGGAATGTATTGGTTCAAAATGTGGCGACGGTATGTTAAGGTGGAAGTGACACCGTCTTGGCATGCAAAATGAAACCCTCCATACCAGACTGCCACCCGGGCGATTTAAGGAAAGTATACGTTAGCTCACAAGACATTGACTGATCCTTCACATTTCTGTGGAAGATATCGTGCAGCAGCCTCCTCCGCTGCTTTGTACACAAACGCTCCTTTGCCCACTTCCTCGTGATTCCTGACCATTTTAAGAAGAGTGTCTCTTCCATTTGCAACTCTATGTGCTGTACCCAGAATAATCCAGAATAATAATCCTGTTGTAAAGATATTCAAGACTCAATATTCCGCGACTACCTTGATGGCGTGAGATGTACAGTCGCGAAACGGAAGAATTAAGATGCATGCTTTTGTTCATGTCCATAACCTTTCTTGTCCCGATTTCAAGGGATCTGAGCTCGGTTTTCGTCCATGGAACTACTCCAAATGAATAGAGTACTACCGGGACGGCAAGCATGTTCGTTGCAGATACTTTGTTTCTCGCCAACAGTTCCGAAGACCAAATCTGCCGGATGAGACGTTTGTATCTGCTTCGGAGAGTGTCCTTTATAGATGTCACATCTTGAATGCGGCTCTGTGGCACGCCCAGGTATGTATAAGTTTCTCCAGCGCAAAGGTGTCGTATAGCCCTGAAAGACACCTCTCTGAAAGGTGACCTTATTAGTTGTCACACGATTTTTTCCAGATGAGATAGTAAATCTGGTTTTCCAAAGCGGTATCATTCTGTCTATGCACCTAACTATTAGCGAATGAACCTTTAAGATTTCCAAAGGACAGATGATAAGTCTATAGGAGGTCGAATCAAAAGCTTTCCGATAATCAATCCAGGCCATCGATAGGTAACGCTGGTAGAATGCTGCATCTTTGCAGACACATCTATCGATCAGCAGGTTCTCCCGACATCCCGCTACGCCTGTCTTTGAGCCTCGTAGTTCATACATTTCTTGCCACACAGGTTCAATTGCCCAAACAATCCTATCATTTAGGATAGCTGTGAATATCTTATAAAGCGTGTTCAGACAAGTTATTGGCCTGTAGTTCTTTGGGTCAGCTAAGCTGCCGATTTTAGGCAGGAGTACTGTGCGCCCTTCCACCAACCACTCTGGAAACGGCTCTTCCGACTTCAAATATGAGGTGAAAATACGGGCCAGATGCTGATGGGTTGAAGAAAACCTCTTCCACCAGAAGGTTTTGACACAATTTGGTCCCGGTGCGGAATAGTTCTTCATTCCTCTTAATACTTTTTTTACCTCCTCGGTAGTGATGTGTGGGCATTCTTTATCAGGTGTTATGAGGGCATCACATGACTCCTTGAAGCTATTTATATTTTCTCAGTCTTCGTCTAGTCTATGTTGCACTTCGTAGACTTCTCTCCAAAAAACTTCGACCTCCTCTGATTTGGGTGGGTGTTCGACAGTAACTGGAGGGTCTTGGAAGAGTCGAGATGGGTCAGAGAGAAACTGTTTGATTTTTTCTGACCAACCTTTTTCGGAGTAGTTCAGTATGGGTTCGCAGATGTTGCTCCGAAAAGTGCGATAGCTCCGGGTGCTTCTCGCCCCACAGAGCTTGCAGTCGTGCCATGTAACACCGTTCAGGGGCCACATACGCATCGTAGCGCTCTAGCAAGTCGTGATACAGTTGCTTCGTCCACCCAAAGATCGCGAGATCCCGCCGATCCATCGCATTGAATCCATTTTCATTGGCTCCCCCAGCTCTAGGTTGGTAAGCATGCTGCGTACTCTGAGATACTCTGAGATGTCGCCCGGTATCCCAGAGTCACCGTTCTAGACACTTTACCCAGGTGCCATTCAGCTTTCGGCATGGTTTTCACACCTCCGCTTAGGGGTTAGTTCCTTCGGGACCACCCCTAGACAATTATCCGCGACTGCCTATTTATTTTTTGTAACCATATTCAAAGGAAACCCTCGATACAGGGACCCTCTATCCGCAACCAGAGGACGCGTTCGGTGGCTTTGTCATAGGACTTTCGGTTTTATTCTAGA
>NC_046666.1:84415142-84417035 GCF_010883055.1 Belonocnema kinseyi | reverse complement strand
AAATTCGATAACGAACATGGTTTGCTTCTCGAAGTCAAGAAGAACCATGTCAGGCCTCGAGTGAGCAACAGAAACAATTGTCGAGAATATAAAGTTCCAGTAGATGCGGCACTTCCCATTCCCGACAATTGACTCAATTTCCCGAGGAGCATTTAGAGGAGCGGTATTAATGTGAATGCCGTAGGAGTGACAGAGATGGTAATAAAGCACTCCTAGTGCCGCATTGTGCCTTTGAATCTAGGTCGTTCTCGTGTGTGTCGGACAACTAGATAGTATGTGAGCTAAATGCTCGGGGTGTGCATGGCACGCCCTGCAGCTATCATCGGGAATGTCTTGGCTCAAAATGTGGCGACGGTATGTTAAGGTAGAAATGACACCGTCTTGGCATGCAAAAATGAAACCCTCTGTACCAGACTTCAATCCGGGCGATTTAAGGAAAGCAAACGTTAGCTCACAAGACATTGAATGACCCTTCACATTTCTGTGGAAGATACCGTGCTGGTTTTCCAAAGCGGCATCAATCTGTCTATGCACCCAACTATTTGCGGATGAACCTTTAAGGTTATGAGGGCAACACATAACTCGTTGAAGCTATTTATATTTTCTCAGTCTTCGTCCAGTCTATGCTGAACTTCGTAGACTTCTCTCCAAAATACTTCGACCTCCTCTGGTTTGGGTGGGTGTTCGACAGTAACTGGAGGGTCTTGGAAGAAGCGAGATGGGTCAGAGAGAAACTGTTGATTTTCTCTGACCCACCTCTTTCTCCGCTCTATACTTCTCTTAGCGTCAGATAGTATCCGTACTCTCTCAACAATATGCTGCCTGATGGTCAGCAGCTTTGAATTGTTAAGTGTGTGATAACGGGTCCGGAGTTCGCGCGCGAACTTTCGAACCTTGGCGGTAAAATTCCTGCCAGATGTGATGTAGTCCATCACACATTGAATGTGGGACGCGTGCTGTCTTGCCCAGCCTATCTTTACGGCAAGTTGATGCATTCGTCTTTTGGCTTTATGAACAGCCGTTGGTTTTGTTTTACGGTTCGCATCGGCCAAAGCTCTCGCCGCAATATACTCACAATAATTGATAGCCCAGAGGTCGAATTCACCGAAAAAATCTCCACGAAGCTCGTCATCCATTTCAGCCAGATCTTTAGGCTTTACAGAAACCTTGGTGTTGATGATTCTCCGGTTCGTAAAGCAACGCTCTTCATCTACTGGATGCCTGCCCGCGGTTGGTCTTAGTGTCGCCTCTCTTTCTTTGTTGCCGGCTTGTTCTAGCTGTGGTAGAGTAGGCGTTCCGCTTACATAGCCCCTTTTACGGAGTAGTTCAGCATGGTTTCGCAGACGTTGCTGCGAAAAGTGCGATAGCTCAGGGTGTTTCTCGCACCACAGAGCATGCAGCCGTGCCATGCAACCCCGTTCACGGGCCACACTTGCATCGTAGCAGTCTAGCAATTCGTGATTCAATTGCTCCGTCCACCCAAAGGTCACGAGATCCCGCCGATCCATCGCATTGAATCCATTTTCATTGGCTCCCCCAGCTCTAGATTGGTCGGCATTGTTGGCCGACCCATTGTCGGGAGCCCTGCGCGTTCTGTTGTTTTGAACCGCACTTACTACAACTATGTTTTGTGTTGTCATTGTTGTTCCCACGAGAAGCTAGGGAAAGGGGTTCGTCCATCCTTGTAGAGCCCCGCATGCACGGTTTTCACACCTCCGCTTGGGGGTTAATTCCTTCGGGACCACCCCTGGACAATTGTTCGCGACTGCCTATTTATTATTGTAACCATATTCAGCAGAAACCCTTGGTACAGGGACCCTCTATCCGCAACCCGAAGACGCGTTCGGTGGCTTTGTTATAGGCCCTTCAGTTTGATTCTAGGGGAATCAAAAC
>NC_046666.1:84404947-84415042 GCF_010883055.1 Belonocnema kinseyi | reverse complement strand
GCGAACAGCGCTTCACTTCTTACGAAAATGTTGGAAAATGGCTCGATGACTGGTTTGCTTCAAAAAATGAAGACTTTTTTTGGAAAGGTATCCATAAATTGCTTGAGGGGTGGACAAAATGTGTAGACAGCGAGGGCGCATACTTTGAATAAAATATTTGTTATCATTCTCTTGAAATAAATGTGTTTTTTTCTTGAAAAAATACCGGTTTCATATGTATACACCTGGTATGTTCGTTATCGAATTTTCGGCACCAAATGACAAAAACTTCATAGCCAAGGAGAATGAAAAGAAAGAAAGGTATAGAGACCTTATTAGGGAGTTACAATCATTGTACCGGAAATATTCGGTTGAACTAATCGTCCTTGTCATCGGCGCTCTTGGAGGTGCCAAGCCTTCACTTGCTAATGACCTAAAAAGCATCCCTGCGTATCAACAATATGCTAAAACACTTGAGGGAAAAATGCAGAAGGCGGTAGTCCATGGGTCGCTCCGTGTTCTTACGGTGCACGAGGCTTATGCTGGATCGTCGTATTAATTTTGCTACAGACTGTAACCACCTATCTCATGGTCGTGAGACGTGGTTGTGGCTGAAATTTTACCGCGATTTCGCTGGGAGCGGGTGCAATTTTCCAGATTAGCACCCACTCCCGGCGAAATGCTGCGGTTGTCCTTATGACAAATTTTTAATTATATATATGTATATAAATGTTCTGTTGCAGACGTTCAAACGGAAGGGTGAATTTGGAAATATTTTAATGAGATAGAAATTTAGAAGTATCATGTAATTAATTTGGAGTTCTCAATCGTTGTTACATTGTTCAAGGTGGTTTTCACGTAGAAAGGTAGTTTTTTGAGAAAATGATAATGAGGGGGAAATTTTGAGGTGTAATGAATTAAGTTTGAGCTTTAAGGCATGTCTACATTTTAAAAGGTGGTTTTTCAAATCTTAAATCGTTTTTTATCACGAGGAAGGGGTACATGTGACTTAGGGGTAGTTTTTTGGTAACAAATTACATATTATCAAAGAGCAAAAAGGAAGAAAAAAATATCGACTAACAGTGTTTTCTAAGTTTGATTATTATTTATGCTTTTTTCATACATATACATGTTACGCTGCATGCTCTCATGTGGAGGGGTAGTTTTTATGGATAATTTAATGAAGGGGAAAATTTTCAAGTGTGATATAATTAATTTGTTATTCTAAATCATGTTCACATGGTTTAAGGTGGTTCTCCATATTTTAAACCGTTTATGATCACGAGGGCTATGTATGCACGACTTAGGGGTAGTTTTTCGGCAAGTTATTATATATTATCAAAGAGCAAATAAAGGAGAAAAAAATATCAGCTAACAGTGTCTTCTAAGTTTGATTATTTTTAATGCTTTTTTCATACATATATACGTTTTGTTGCATACGTTCACGTGGAAGGGTAATTTTTCGGGAAAATTATAAAGTGGGGAAAATTTTGAAGTACCATGTACTCAATTTGTAGTTCTAAATCATTTTTGCGTTTTTCAAGGTGGTTTTCTAACTTCTAAAACGTTCTTGATGACGAGGAGATGGTATGTATGACTTAGGGGTAGTTTTTCGGTAACGTACTTTATATTATCGGAGAGAAAAAAAAGAGAAAAAAAATATCAAATAACAGTTTCTTTTCAGTTGATTATTTTTAATGCTTTTTTTCATGCATATTAATATTCTGCTTGCATACGTTCACGTGGAAGGATAGCTTTGGGGAAATTCTAAAAAGGGCGAAATTTTCAAGTGTCATGTGATTAATTTAAAGCCCTAAAACATGTTTACATTGTTGAAGATAGTTTTCCCATTTTAAAAACGTTCTTGCTCACAGGGGGTAGTTGTGTAAGACTTAGGGGTAGTTTTTAAAGAAACGTAATATATGTCCCCATAGAAAAAAAGCAAAAAATCTCCACTTATCGTTTATCGCATTATAATCATTTTTAGTGACTTCTCGTAGGTGACGGCGCTGAGTGGATGGAGCTGTGTATATTCAATAAAGCTTCACCATTCAACCTTGTTTCTCTCGTCGAGTTTCGCAATTATTTTTTGAAACGACGAAGACTGGAAAAGGATCTTTCGTTAATACACGTATATAGTGGCAAAGTAACTAATATTTTCAGCAAAATACAAATATTTGGAAAAACGGTTAGCCCCTTATTGTTTCCGAACATTCATTAAAGAAAAATGTATAGTGTGCAAGCAAGTGAGCAACTGTAGGCTCAAAAAACAGATCTGAACGAGCGATCTAACAGTAGCCTGGAGTGGAAATGATGTGCAGAAAATGGGTCGAAAGAGAGAAAGGATATCTTTTTCTAGATGCTGTACTTGCATAATTTGAGCAAAAGCACTTTTATAGTTGCCTGGCCTGACGACATGGACAAAAATGGGATAACTGAAATTTCCAAAATTTTTAAATTTCGAAAATCGTTTTGTAATTAGACTTTTTATTTAAAATTTATTTTTCAAGATATAAGCTCAATTTTTTACGAAATAAACTAAAAATATCTTTCCGGTGACTCTTTGCTATTATAATTTACAAAGGGTTTAGCCGTTCAAGCATGAAAAATTGGCCGATATAATTTGGCATAAATAATCCATGTAAGATGTTCATCCTGTTGTTACAAAAAAGTGCGGAAAATTTCAACCTTCAATTTAATTTTTTTGCTTGAAGTTCTGGAGGGAGAACAGAAAATTAAAAATAAGTTTTTCTCAAAAACCGCTTGACCGACTTTTATGAACAAAATGAATGTTGTGGAGACTTATGAGACAATTTACCAAAAAATTCAGGTCAATTTTTTGACCAAATAACAAGTATATCAATTTTCAAGTCGATTGTTTTCTTAGTATATATTTGAGAGTCTACTGAACAATGCACCTCGATAGTTTGTGAAAAAATGGAAAAGTCAGATAAACATGCGGTCATTAAATACTTCTATTTAAAATGCCTAACACCACTTCAAATTTAGGAAGAAATGGATTCCACACTGAAAGACTTTTCTCCATCATATTCGACGGTTAAACAGTGAGTTTCTGAATTTAAGAAAGGTCGCCCGAGCTCTTCTGAAGAACCACGTTCAGAACGCCCCGTTAAGGTCGCAACTCCTAAAATGATCAGAAAAATTTTTAAAGTGGTGATAGAGGACCGCAGATTTAAGGTAAGTGAGATAGCTGAGGCTGCTAGGACGTAAACTGAGCGTGTACGCAATATTTTACATGAACATTTGGGCATGGAAAAGCACTATGCTAGGTGGGGGCCGCGTTTTCTAACAGTCGCTCAAAACTTGACCCGGAAAACAGTTTCGTTGCAATGTTTAAAATCAACGAATAGAGGTTGGAATCGTTCCCCCATCTTCCATATTCACCAGATTTAGCTCCCAGTGACTATTATCTGTTCCCTAACCTTGAAAACTGGGTCGGAGGTAAAAAATTTGAGAACGAATAGGAAGTTATCGATGCTGTAAACGAGTATTGTGTGGGACTTGAGGAATCGCACAATACAAATGGCATTACTGCAGTAATGAAAAAAGCAAAAATATCACGGAAAAAAGACACAGAACAACTAAACAGAAAAAAGAAAGTGTTAATGAAGCACCAATATCAGGGTACCATATACCTGCAACAAAAATTACCCTGGCGGTGTTAATGCTGCACCGTAATGTAGGGTACATATTCCCAATCACTTGGGGTACGAAGTTTCCATCACTTGGGGTAAGAAGTACTTACTACTTTGGGTACAACGTGTCCGCTTCTTGGGGTACGAAATAAAAAACCGTCATTCGACGCATTACCTAGGCTTTCGTAACTTCTTAAATACTTTTTAAATTTTGAATTAGCCATGTCTAAATGCATTGTTTATTATTTTGACAGCTTTGCGTATTGTACGTTATGGTAATTGAAATTTAGCAGGTGCGTTGTTCACACTTTTTAAAATGGAGCCATTAGGTATTTCAGATTAGGTGGAGATATCCAAGATGTCTGCATGCTGACGGCCAAACAATAATACATAAGACATGGGATTGAACTGTATATTTATAACAACTTGAAAAATGATTATTTTTCACGATATGTGTATTCAGATATTATTTTAATTTTGCAAAAACTATTAAATTAAATAATAAAATTGATATCTTTTTTTGTAACTGTGAAAAATAATTTTTTCCCAGGTTATTAACCTAATTAAGTTTTATCCTCTGGGATTTTTATTATTGCTTGGCCCTTATTGTAGAGACATCTTGCCAGCTGACTTCATAACTTGAAATACTTAATATTAGAAATCTTAGCGCATATATAACTTTAGGTAACCTGGCAATGGTAGAGTTATTGGCAAAATAAAAGAGACAGACTATGAGTTAGCGGGATAAGTCTTTCGCAGCAATCTGATTGGCTTTTTACTGCTCCCTTCTATATGAAGTTTAGATAGTTTACATCACGGAGTAGCAATAGGGAGACCGATCATGCTGTACAAAGCGTCTCGAGTTTTGACTGAGGTAACTGTACATTTATTGCCAGACTTAGGCGTTTAAACCCAATGCTCAAAGGAAGGGGACATACATACTGTGATTTGTTATCTCCTTTTTTCTCCCGCAAGAAATGTGCGAGTGAGTGCCGTGTTGAATGGCATCTAAATACTGAGGTTATGTTTCTGTAAAGATTGTTAATTGAGTTTGTCAAAATACGTGCTTATTTATTTCTGTATTTTCCCTACCGATAGAAATCTCTGAGTATATTTTAAAGATTCTGTAGGGTCAGAGAAGGTCAGAGAAATTCTCCGCAGGCACTTAAGTAGATATATTTAAAGGCCCATGTAGTTCTTTTATATGTTTTAAAGGCTTTTAAATGACCTTTCCGAAATTGAAATACGATAATAAATAACAAGCAGAGAGGCTGAAATTGAAATAAGAATTCGATCATAAATAACAAGCAGAGAGGCTATGTCAATAGAGTAGCCGAAACTCAAGGATCCTTTCTAAAGCTTTCGGATTAAAATTCAGAAGTAGATTTTTTTAATTTCATGGTTAATAGCCTAAAACATAATAATTCGGAATCTACGGGTTTCGATAATTTCAAATATCTAACTTTTTTTCAAACGCTTAAAATTGGAATCAATACGACGTTTCTCGTAAATGGAATTAGATACGCCAAAAAAGACAAGATTTTCGAATCCAGCTAGAAAATTGTATATTAATATATAAGTTATAATTATAAATAAGTATAATGAGAAAATTCATTGATTTAAAAAAAGTGTTAATAATTTGAAGAGAAATTTAAAAAGTGAGAGTCGGATTAGCGATGGCCAACTATTGTAAATAACTCTGCTATGCCCGGTACCCGGTACCCGGTACCACTCTGAAGCTAGGGAGCAATATTAGACAGGAATATGCAACCGCCATTCTGGTCCCTAGAAAATTCGCGGAAAACAATGCGATAAGCATATCCTAGTTTATAATTAAAATTATGCTTAGAATATAAGAAAAATGGTCTGCTGCAGTGCTCCGTTTTGTTAAAATAGAAGCGAAGGTGGATATAAATTGTACCGTTTTCCACTAGGACAAAAAGAAAGAATTTTAAAATTGATAATAAATTGTAGACGCGATAAATGGGAACTAAATTCTAATTCAAGATTATGCGAAGTAAGCACTCATAGTTATCATTATAACCAAACAGTTTAAATATTTGGGGTCTGAAGCTTATGTTAATATGTAATTAAATTTTCTATGAACATTTTTTTTATATATTTAAGCGAAATAAGATCCAGAAGAAAGTAAGGTTGGGAACCCGTTTTTCTAGAGAATAGCACACGTTAACCCACGCAAATGAAAAAGACGTCTGATATGAAATATAAATACCTATCATAATAAACTTTTAGAAAAGTATTGTATTATTTTTTGACCTATAGTCTATTATTATTATTTGTTGCTAGTTATTTAATAAATCATGTAATTATAATTTTAGCGCACACCTGTTTATAAGCTGAGTAAACTTTAGTTTACAATCATAATTTTTGCAAGGATTATTTTTTGGCAAATGTGTGGGTTAAAAATCATAGTCTAATTTAAATATACTATATATCATGTCACATGTAATTTTATTAATAATTTATGTGTTGATAAAAATGCTTTAGTATAATTTTAAAAGAAATAATCTATATCATGTATATGTATTTATCTTGTTTTTAGGTAAATTTTGACCAACTCAAATAACGACTTTTTATACCAAACGTGATCTAGAAAATAACTTTCAGAGAACTATAACTGTAAGTTAAAAAATGTTTTTTTTCAATTTAATATAAACATATCATTTACTATATGTATGCATTTTTATATTCATTTCGAATAATATATCATTTTAAATCAATAGTTAAAATCAACGTGTTATCGGTAAGAATAATAATTTGCCATTTTTTCTTTTCAATTGATTAATGAGATCAATGAGATTACACTATAAAGTTGAAAAACATTCATATTTCTAATAATATTTTTATCTTCAAATATTACAGCTTACTTTGTTTTAATTTTGTTTGTCACTACTATTTAATGAGGTTTTAGACCAAAATTCATCTCTTAAAAATTCGATATCAAGTGAGCGATTTTGAATTTGGCGGGGAACCATAATGGCGGTTGCATATTCCCATCGAATATAGTACCTTACTTAAACGGACCACTAAACGGACCTTGGAAGGGACCCAAATCTCTCAGACTATCTCAGAGACTAAATTGTTTCAAAGCGACTCTGCTTATAGTCTCGAATGGGCCAGGCGATTTAGCTGGAGACTACTCAGAGATTTCTATCGGTAGGGTTTGTACAGAATTAAGTTGAAAATTGTGACCTGGAAAGTATGTATAAGTAATTAAGATTTAATTTTCATCATTAAATGATATAAAATTTACAGATTGAATAATGTGACAGTATAATATTAGGTAATATGTTGTTGTGGTTGTCAAGCACTGGCACTCATTCGCACACTTCTCGCGGGAGAACAGGAGATAGCAAATCACAGTTTGCATGCCAATTGCATGTCAATTTAAAAATATACAAGAATCACTACTGCGCATGCTAGAAATATCGGCGTTTGCTTATAATATAACTTTTTATCTTGAATATTTCGTAACTTAATAAGAATACATAGTGGAGCATATGCATGTTAAGATTACTAGAAAAGTAGAGCATATGGATGCTAAATTCTCCAAGCATGAAGGTATTCGATATTTAAGATAAAAAGTTCTTTCTATACGCGTGATAATAGTATCCTCAGATTTGACTGAATTAAAAAAAAAACAGTACGAAAATGTACAAATTCAATTTGATAAAAATAAAAATTATTTGATCAAATTTTCTATTGCCCGACATTAATCTACAAACTTTGAAATATTTTTCAAAGCTTTAATTTATTATTATGCTTATATTATACTATATTATACTTATTTAAATTAGAAATAAAAAATACGATAACTGAATGTACAATTATTTATGGGCTATAGAACCATACAATTTAAATAATAAATAATGCTTTGAAAAATATAATAAACATTCCAAACATTCGTGCGTTAGAAAGAAGGATTCGATAAACTAAATTAGTGGGCATCGGAATTCCACCCCTGGTAATTTCAATCATGCTCATACCTCAAAACCTAGTTTCACAAAATGGAATCCGCATACCTTCAACTTTTGTAAGACCATGGCATGCTTGACATCAGCTGTCATCATTTCAAAACAGTAACATCTGACTTTTCGTATCCCACCTAGTCGGTATTTCGTACCCTACATACTCGGTATGTTGCACCCCAAGATCGAGAGACATCTGAATCCCTACCGAGGGAAATTGAACGCCGTTATAATTTTACCTGCAACATAATATACCCCCAAGTTTTTACTGTGTGCATTAGAGCACCGTTATGAGAAATGTATCAGTCTTGAGGGAGATTATGTTGAAAAATGAAGTGAAAAAAACGCGAAAAAAGTTGTTTTTCCTTATCACGCCGGAAACTTTTCACACCACTCTTGTAGTCAGAAAAAAGTGAAACATAATTTTCTTATTACTCTATCCCACTGGCAGCAACTGCTACCTAAAAATGACACCAACTGGCAGTAGAACCCCAGTAAATTACACCTATTGTCACGCCTCATGGCCTGGAGATGGGTGATCATAAGGCATATATAAAACTCACAATGAAAAACCACTGTCAAGAAGGAGACGAAGCAAGCTTCCCAGAAACCCGATTTACCGTGAAGGCCATCGAAGCTCTGTTCTAAAACTCTGTCCCGCCGTAAACCGTAGTCCCATTGATGATAGGCTACCTTTTTCGGCAATTGGTCTAATTGTTGCAGAGATTCTGCATGAAAATGTACGTTTCTACTAGTTTCCATAATACTTGAGAGTACAGTATGCTGCTCGTTTTTTTATCGACTACTGGCTTTTATTTTCCACAAACAATGAAAATATGAGTTGTTCTTAACTTTATAAAACACTTAAATGTTTTATTGTTGTTTAAATGGATGTGATAGCAAAAGACTTATCACATCACTACGGAGGAAAAGAATTAAGCCTTTTCCTCTATGTCAATAACACTCAGATACAACCAACGCTTTTAGCGTGTTAGTTGCATCAGATTCTCTCATCTTCGGGGCAGGCTACTGCAAGCAATGCATGAAACCGTGCGTTATTCCGAATTTCAGTGTATTCCTTGTTTGTGGCAAATACATGAAAACTTTTCTTTGTGTTTGTTTTTGGATAAAAAGCTCAATGGTCGCCGTTGTTTCGTATTCTTGTGCGATTTGTAATATTTATTTATTTTAATTACGAAAGTTCTTAATGCATTAAGTCATGCTAAAACCCGGCAAGTCACACTGCGGAAATTGGCATTAGTGGCAAGTTACATCTGGGATCAGTCACATTATGGCAATGCTCATTCGAAAGAAATTGGACAAATTGTGGTAAGTCACATTTATGACGAGTGAATTTGTGCGTTCGCGATATGCCACATTGCACCGTCTCTCGTTTAGAAAATTTTGAAGGCCACAAAAAATTGACAAAGTGCGTGAAGATACGCCCGTGATTATTCACAAAAAATGTACGTCACAACACTAAGTTTTGCTAATTTTGTTGTGGAATTTAGATTTTGTCGAATAAGAGATGCGCGATGTGACTTTTATCTCAGTTTTTTTACTTTTTTGTTAACTTGAAAATCTTACGAATGCAAGATGCCTAACCCTTACTTTCCGCAAATGTAACTTTCTCTCCCAATGTGGCTTGACACAAATGTGCCTCGCCAAAAATGCCACTTACTGCTGTGTTTTCAATTTTCAGTGAACTTTAAATTTTGCAGAAAGCGAGATGCGGCAAATATGACTTTCAGCGGATGTGACTGGCCGCCGATATGAGTTGCTACGAATTTGATGCGCCACAACTGTTACTTGCCATAGTTTTGTAAATGTTTCGTGAACTTTATATTCTTTCGCATAGTAGATGCTGGAATGTGGATTGTAGCAAATATGACTATCCGAGGGTTGTCAAGATTCGGACACGTAAAAGTACTCTAATTGCAAAGCAGGTGCCTATTACTTTCGAAATGGACGTTATCTTTTTCACGATCGGACGCAAGTGCAATGTTTAATAAGCGGGCAACATTTGAAAACTGGTTATGCCTATTTTATTGGTTACGAAACTAAATATTTTAAACTCGTTATGGGCCCGAAATGTCAAATTTAGTAGAACTGCCGCACGCTCTAATGCTCTCATGTGAAACGGGAACAGGAAGTTTAAGTTGAACAATTAATTTTGAACATGTAGATTTATATATATATATATTCAAATAAATTTGCTGCTTGTCCTTATTTGCTTGGTATAAATTGAATATATTTTTTAAATTATCTATAGATTTTGTTCAAGTCCAGTAAATCTTTTTTTTATACTTAACCTCAAAATTGAGCATTCTTTACCAAAATAATGTATAAGCTCGATAATATGTTTATTGTTAATAATAATTATCGTTGGGTATATATACAGGGTTAATTACTTAAGAACCGCCGGCAGTGCTTTAGCGCGCCTAGCGGAATTTTTTAGTTCTGCTTTGAAT
>NC_046666.1:84400824-84404847 GCF_010883055.1 Belonocnema kinseyi | reverse complement strand
TTTTCAAATTTCAAAGAGACCAAGATAATCCAATGAAAATGCTCGCCTAAGTGTGTTTAATTTCGCATTAGAAAAGGGCGATGAAAGATGGAAGAACTCTATAGCTAAAACAATAAAATAATGGAATGAAGCCTCACCTGCCCTAACCTAGCTTTATTTAAGGTAATATAATTCTTTCGAATAAGGATTATTTAGGGTTGCAGATGGGTCTCGTAAAAATGAGCACATGACAGTCAGCAGCCCCCCCCCCCCCATACACACTCCTCAGCATGTAGGCGACCAAACCTCGTCTAACCAAACGCAATTTAAAAAAAAAAATAATCCAATTCTCTTTTCATCAAATGTAGTAAGACTAAGCAAGAAATTCTTCTTATTTGACATTCTGATGCAGGGAAATTTTTTTTCAAAACGCACGTAAAATAACGAACAAATGTCAAAACACTGCAAAAAACCGCCGTTTTGGGTAAAAATCAGCACAGTTCTCGAAAAATCAGTTCATCACTGTCTAGGGCAAAAAATGAGCACATTTGCTGACAAATCCGCGCGTCTGGTAACCCTAGGATTAAAATTGACGTGCTATTTTGTATAATATATTATTTGTCAGAAACAAACTTATACAAATAGGGGCTCGCAGCGCCCGACTTTTTCATAGGCATATAGTATATGGCGTCCCTACCTCACCCTCAGCCACCCGAGAACGCTGACAAGGTAAAGGCTGGAAATTTTGAAATATAAAATAAGACCAGGGCCTGTAGGTTTTAAAGGTTTCGACTTCGTACCCCGGTATAAAGTTAGTGAAAAATGATATTTATGTTGCAATACATACGCAGAAAATTGCTGATCTTCTATCATAAACTAATGCAAAAAAATGTTCTTATTTTAATAAACGTATTATTGTCTCGGTAAAACAAATATACTTTTATAGTTGAAGAGGTCTTTCCTGCGATAAGCTGTAGAAATAAAATTACTTTTACACCAATTTTTACAAGAAAGTTATAGTCAAATTTTGGGTCAAATTATTAAGATGGTCTGTCGAATGCATCCTCTTTTTTCGTTTAAAATACATCGCAAGTTCTTGCTAAAAGCGAAAGTCAATTTCTATAAAAAATTTTATTCTAGAGTTATTAATAGCGTAAGTTGAAAAGTTTCTTTCCTAATCTTAAACATTTTCCTCCTAAGATGCTTGCATAAACCATTAATACTATAATTCTCTGCACAGTAAAAACGGAAGGTTCCTTTTTGATGTAGTTTTAATTTTAAAAAGGGAAATGGCATAAAACGTGGGGTCGTAGATGAGGGTTTCCTTTTCGTTGAAGCTCCCTTGGAATCAAAAATCGGTTTTAATACCCCAATTTTTATGTGTGCGTACCCTTCGCAAAATTGTTAGCATAGCGTAGTTAGGGCTTGTGTAACTCTGGTGTTCGTTTAAGACTGTAACCAATGATATGTAAATAGATCGCGGAATTTTTCTCCGCATTCAACGACTTTCACCAATATTGCGGTATTACGTGCAACCTGGCCTGCACATGCTGAGGCGGGTCCAAGGGGCACCAGCGTGAAAAGCGCACAACACAGATTAAAAAACAAAAGAAAAAATTAGGATACGTGATCATCTAGAAAAGTAAGTAGTCATTTGCATGAAATAAGTCACCGTTTATGGGCTTTTTAGGAAACCCTTCTGCAGTTGGAAAAATAGCTATCCAGCTGTTAGCCGTTCTTGCACACAAAAACTATTAGGTCCACTGATCTAATCTTTTGTATGGAGATGTGTTTCGCGTGTCTAATTAAACAAATGCCGACAATAATGACAAAAATCATGAAGTTAGAGCAGGGAAAAATCGCCATTCTTAAAAATTTGAAATTTCTCCTCTTTTATGGAGATCAACCGCTATACTTGAAACCAGAATTTTTTATTTGAAAATAAAACCTAAATTCACCTGTGGAAACTCTGTTTGATTAAAACCCCCGTACCATATATCAAAAATCAGATGAAGCTTCAGTCAGAAGAATAGGGTATTAGCTAAATTAGTAGTGGCGAAACGAAGCATAACCAGCAGGCTCAGTACAAAAATTATTATTTGTTTGCATTTTTAATACGTAAATTCAAATTTGCATTATGTCAAATCCCTTCAAAGTCACAAATTATCACAGAATCCGTTTATTTGAAGGATTACTGAAACTTACATTCTATTTCGCTACTGATATTTGAAGAAAATGAGTTGGATCCAATCATAACTGTATTGTAAAATATTGTCTACTTTTTCGAAATTTTGAGATTAGCAGTCAATTTTTGGTTAAAGAAATGATTTTTCCCTTCATAAAATACCATCTGCCCTACTTGAATAACAAACTCTCCATACCCTCTGTATGACGAATTTTGATTCTAAACAGCATTTTTAGGTATTTATGTCCGTCTTCATATTATGAATGTCTGCCTAATTAAGTGTAGTCAAAGATTAAGTTTCTCAAAGCATTCTTACATTCTCATTCTAATGAGAAGGTATTGGTATCATGTGCAAAATGACTTTTGCGGATTCCATCAAATGTCGACATTTTGAGATCCTCTGAGTCAGAAAAAATAGTTTTTACATCGGTGTCTGTCGTCGTTGTTATCATTCGTGTCGTTGTTGTCTGTAAACACGGTAGAATTTAAAGGAATTATTTGATTCGATTCCCCTTTAGCACACTTTATATGGAAATTAAAAGAAAAAGAGGATAAAATAAAGGATACGGAAGAAGACATTAGGATGTGAAAGGAAAAGGCGAAAAAAGGCTGGAGAAGGTGGAGAGAAGGTCGGGAATGGAAGCAGTTGACAGGGAGGAGGGCATTAAGCAAGGTATTTGGGAGGAGGTGGAGATGTGATAGAAGAGAAAATGGGAGCCTGTAAACACGGTAGAATTTAAAGGAATTATTTGATTCGATTCCCCTTTAGCACACTTTATATGTAAATTAAAAGGAAAAGAGGATAAAATAAAGGATACGGAAGAAGACATTAGGATGTGGAAGGAAAGGGCAAAAAAAGGCTGGAGAAGGTGGAGAGAAGGTCGGGAATGGAAGCAGTTGACAGGGAGGAGGGCATTAAGCAAGGTATTTGGGAGGAGGTGGAGATGTGATAGAAAAGAAAATGGGAGAGCGGAGAAATGAAAAGGAGGAGAGAGCGGATAGGAAAAGGATAAAGGCAAAGAAATTTAAAATGGAGAGAAGGGAGAAGGCACATAAGAGAAATAATAAAAGGATTAAAGCTAATGAGCAGAGGAGAGAGGGAGGGGGTGGAAGCGCGGCTACAGAGCTTAGGGTGGGTTAAAGGCAAGGTAGGGAAAGTAAGGATGGAGTGGAGAAAGGAGAATGAAGTAGTGGTGGTAGAATTGGAGAGCTTGGAAGAAAAATTAGTTGTAATGCTTAACAAAAATAGGATAAAGGACAAAAAGGTTTTCATCGATCAAGATTTGACGAGAATGAAAAAAGATGTTGAGAGAATGCTAAATGACACAGCTAGGAAGGAGATGAGTGAAGGGAGCGTAGCGAAGGTAGGGTTTTCTAAAATAAAAAAAGACGACAAAATGTGGGTATGGGATAAGGAAAAGGAGGTGTTGAAAGAAGTGTAGGGCAACTTATTTCGTGGGAAGTATGGGGGTGGTAGTAAATCAGGGTGGAGTAGTGGTAAAGGTGCTGTATGGGAAAGTAGCAGAGGTAAAGAAGAAAGATGAGGATTTCCAGAGGTATATTCAAGAATTTGATGTGATTGGACTGGTAGAGACGTAGGAAGAGAGCAAGGAATGGTATACAGTAGAGCCAAAATTGTCAAGGTGTTATAGTTGGAGGGGTTAGGGAAGGATTAGAGGAAGAAGTTCATCGAAAGAAAGAGGGTAAGGGGGTGCAAATGAGGGCTGTAACGAGAGGATGGATAAAGTATAAGTTGGTGACTGTGTACAATAAGGATGGGATAAAAAGGATTAAAGAAATTGTGAAAAACTTACTAGGAGAGAGAGAGAGATAAGGGTATGGTGGTACTGGGGGGGGGG
>NC_046666.1:84397677-84400814 GCF_010883055.1 Belonocnema kinseyi | reverse complement strand
GGAATGGAGACCTGTACCGGGAAAGAGAGAGCTTCAAAAGATGATTGAAGGATAAGATAATAAATAAAGAGAAAGAGAGAGAGCTTCTAAGAGACAGGATAAAGGATTAAGGCTGGCAGTAGTAAATGGTATGATAATAGTAGACGAAGAGGGAGAATACACGCATGTGAGTAGGTAAGTAATCATTGTTAGACTATGTGATCATGAATATGCAAGAGTGGGAGGAGATAGAGAAATTTGCAATGGAAGGGAGAGTGGAATTGTATCATCAGCTATTAGGTTTGTGGATTCAGGGGGAGGCTTGCGAAAGTCAAGTTAGGGGAAAATGAAACAAGCCCGAAAAATAGATTGAGCACGCAAATCTGCAAAAGATATGGCATTTTTTCCCCGTACACATCTATATAATATGAGAAAGACCTTCAATTTCCCTAGAATTACGCAAGCTAGGGGGAACAGAAGGCACATTAGAGAATTTCTGTGTACAAATTAAGTATCTACAAGTTGCGCACTTAACAATATAACATCCATGTATCTATTTTCGCGTATAATGGTATTATTAAAATAACGTACAGAATATCTCTACGTTTTACCTATTTTCTGCATATAGGGCAAAATTGAGGCATGTACAAGAAATTCTGAGGATAGATTTGGATTCAACGGCTCAAAATCCATAAGGTTAGCCTAGTAACTTGTTTCTTGCAGGCAAATTTTCTGATGGCCTGTGTGAACAGAAAATCCCCAGGCTTTTCCCTACCAGCTGCTTTTAGGGAGAAAATGATAAAACCTGAAATTTCCTTAGATTTATCCTAGCTAGGGGAAACAGTAAGTAGACTAGCGAATTTTTGTGTATGAATTTGGTCTTTACGAGTCCCAAAACATTAGAATATGACACCAGTACGTTTATTCTTCCGTGTACTGGTATTATCAAAATAACATCCAGAATATCCTTAGGTTTTCCCTCATTTTCTGCCTCTACGGGAAAACTGAGACATGTTGGAGAAATTTTAAGGCCAGATTTGGATTCAGCAGCTCAAAATACATAAGAATAACTTAGTCACTTCTCTCGTGCTGAAAATTTTTTTGCATGACCTGTGTGACTAGAAAACCCTAGAATTTTCCCTACTTCATGTATCTAAGGGAAAACTAAGTCGGGTAGGACAAATTCTGAGCCTATATTCGGATTCAATAGCTTAAAATCCATAAGGACAACCTAGTCAGTTGTCTCGTGCAGACAAATTTTTTTTGTGGGCCTGTGTTTTTAATAGGTTTAGGAAACGTATGGTAGAGGTAAGTAAATAAAATGAAAATAAAAATAGGGAGCGAAAAATCAAGGAAATTTTTTAAGTATTCATTACAGGGGTCAGATACACAAAAGAAATATAAGGGGATTAGAGTGATGAGAGAGGTAGATGGAGAGGAGCTGAATTGCGAGGAGATAGAGAAGTTTATAAGGAAGTTGATAAAATCCAAGGCAGCAGGGCTGGACGGGGTAAAGAACGAAGCGTGGCTGTTTGGTACACAAGAGGTAAGGCAGAGGATGAAAGGTGTGGTGAAAAAAGTATGGAATGGAGGGATTTGCAAGAAGGTGGAGGGAGAAGTTGATCGTACCACTGTATAAGAAAGGGGATAGGGAAAGGTAGGAAAATTATAGAGAAATTACACTAATGAATACTGCGTACAAAATATACGCGATGGTGTTGGCAGATAGGCTACACAAGGACGTTGAGGGGAAAGGAATATTGCCGGAGACGCAGGCGGGATTAAGGGAGGGAAGAAGTACTATTGTCTGTATTTACGTCTTGCAGCACGTGGTGGATAGAGAACTAACCAAAAAGGGTGCCAAAGTGTACGCGTTTTATGTAGATCTAAAGGGCGCGTTCCCTTCAGTGGATAGGGGGAGGTTGTGGGAGGCACTGGAAGAGAGGGTAGTGAAGAGGGACCTGATCCCGAGGGTAAGGGAGGTATATGAGAAGACGCAAGATAGGGTGAGAAATGGGGAGGGAATCTCTGCGAGATTCTGGATGGATAGGGGGTTGAGGCAAAGGTGCCCGCTTAGTCCAATGCTTTTTGAAATTTTGATCGCGGATATGGATATGGTCACTCGCATATGCAGATGATATAGTGCTGCTAGCAAAGAGCGAAGAGGCTTTAAAGGAGATGATGAAAAGGTTGAGAAGATACTTGGACAAAAATAGGTTAGAGTTAAATGCGGACAAATCGAAGGTTATGGTGTTTAGGAAATGAGGTGGGAGATATAAGGGAGGGGAGTGGAAGTGAAAGGCAAAAGCGGCACAGAAGGTGAAAGAGTTTGTGACCACTTTTTTTACTACTTAAAAATTCTTGCGCGAGTTGTTTATAGTAGACAAAAATACGAACAATTTATTCTTGTTACTTTTTTGGATAAAATCAACATTACCAAAGTTACAGTTTTTTCAAAATCAAAAAACTAAACGAAAATTAACATTTGAAGTCAAACAAATCGTGATATTGGAAAAGTCTAGACGAGCCCTACAATATTGTCTAAACAGCTTTTTAAATTTTGTTAGGAAAATCGACAATTCAAATTTATTCACTAAAAAAAAGCAAATAAAAAACAATAACTCCATTGTGCGGTGAACAAAGCAAGATACGAAGAGATAGATTGACAAAATTGTGCACCTAACAATAATAGCACATTTTTCAGGAATTACTTTTCTTTAGGATACACTATAACAAAAATCCTTAGAATTTTACATCTCTGGTGGATATAAATAAAAGCACCCTTGTGTCTCATAGTGACTTTAGGAAAAATTGTAATAATCCACGTAGCGATGAATTTTACAATTGAATCTGTTGTGATATTCCAATTCGGCCGATAATTTTACACACCAAAACTTAAAATTCATCATGTGAAAGAATAAAATAAAATAACATTTAATTGGGCGACAGGTTTCCAACACTCGAAGCTTAAACTTCTTACAATTTCATGGAGATTGAAGAAACAGAAGAAGGGCACGTTACCACCTACCTTAAACACATAAGATACTATTGGTATTCTTTTATACGAGGGTAGTTCAATAAGTCCTTAGAATGACCAACAGATGGCGCGCGAATCGCTCCAAATCATCTGTTTTCAGTCAGCACCACTCCCGACTAGA
>NC_046666.1:84396412-84397577 GCF_010883055.1 Belonocnema kinseyi | reverse complement strand
AACTTCCGAAAACGCACTTTTCTGAAGGATTAAAAAAACTTGAAAAGCGATTGACCAAGTGTATAGAGCTCCAAGGAGATTATGTTGAAAAATAAAAAAAGAATTACCCAAAAAAAATTGTTTTTATACTTCATTCTAAGGACTTATTGAACTACCCTCGTATTTAAATATTCCATAACAAAAATATGAAATATACCTAAGAATTTTCTTTTTTCCGAAAAAAAGTCTTCAGAATAAATTGTTCGTTTCTTTTAATGCCATAAATATCCGTACATAAAATTTTCAAATCGCAAAAAGTGGCATCGACAATTTTCAAAATGCGCTCACTTTTTGAATTCTTATAAAAAGGGGATATTAAAGGAACTGGTCCTTTCTCTTTTAGGACGCCACCGTAGAAAATTAATTTTCGGATACAGCGGGTCTCAAAACAATAAGATCCGTGGAAAAAATGTGGTGTCAAATTTTGGACAATGCTAATAGTTTCTCAATCATAAATGATGAGAATATAAAAAAATATTTAGTTAAATATATGTACTTAACATAATTAAAAACAAAAGTATTTTAATTATTTTTCTCAGCAATCAATAGATTCCAATTTGATGTGAAAATCTATCAAGTAAAACGACAGATACAGGGAACTTCTAACTCAGCGCCCCTTACGATATTCCACCCAATATGGTACAACTTTTACGTCAGCCTCAAACTAGAATTTTATTCTATTCAATAATTAATAAGTTTAGAACTAAGCACACGTAAAGTCTAAATGAAAAATCAACCTGAATTCAATTTCAGTTTAGTGGTACGAGAAAGTGACTTTAAAAATGGCCCCAGGAGAATTGCAAGAGACCTAATGAAGAGAGTGAATTCGTTTATGTATTCTTCAATCATCGTTAGAGGTTTCACATCCTGATCTAAGAGCGTTCACTTTGATTGAAAGCGCTTATAGCGATCTAATTCTCGATTAATCGCTCATTGATCGATCCGCCAACAGCCACCCGCAGGCGAAGTCGCGAAGTCTGTAATTCACATTCTAATCCATAAATTATCCCATACTCAGACTTTTCAATAAATAAAAAGGAACTATTTGTCCAAGATACTGAATTAGTTATCATCCTCGAGTACGAACATGTTGTGTGAAATGTTGGTAAATTACAAAGGATATCAT
>NC_046666.1:84389592-84396312 GCF_010883055.1 Belonocnema kinseyi | reverse complement strand
GTTTCAGGTTCGATTAATAACTTAAGTCACACGCAACCCTCTGGAACTCGGAGTGGAAAATGTATTATGTGTTGAAGGTGGCCGTGGGGCGGCACCAGATATGCCTATAATGGCCTATAATCGTTGCAAACGCATGGAAAAATAATAACATTGAATTTAATAACACGTTAAAAGTAATTTACTGACAGTTTTAAATTGTTGTCGAGTGTTTTGAGTGATGTTTGAAAATATTTGTAAAGAATCACAAATAGAAAACTTGATGGAAGTATTATGACAGCGCTAATTGTTAAATGTATATGAACTATATATGTATATCTTTTTGTTTATAAAGTTTTTTTCTTTTTGAAAATACTATTTTATTGTTAATATTAACTGTGTACAATGGACATTGTACACTTAACTAAAGTATGACCTGTCAAAATATAAAATGTTATAAAATCGTAATTTTTGTAAGCAATGGTTTTTCATAAATAAATTTTTTTAAATAAAAACGTACCAATGAGAATTGCAGAGAATTTTTTAAGGAATAAAGTATACGAACTTGAAATAATATATAATAATAAATAATAATAATAAATTTAATAATAAATATTTTACGATTTTTGCAATTTTTTTATTTAAAAGATTTAATAAATCTTAAAGATTATAATTATTCAGCCAGAACTATCAGAAAATGATATTTATTTAACATAAACTTTTTTTAAGACATTCACCTTGCATTATTTGAATTTTACGCCAATCGCATAGCTGGCGCCGCCACATGGCGACCGTAAACTCTCATGACAAATGCTTTCCACAGGCCACCAGAAAAGTGGCATGGGGCTGGTCATGTAATTCCATTTTCTTTGATAGATAAGATTCCTAATTTATTTTGTTAAGGTATTAAACGTTCTAAGTCTTGTGCAAATACCGAAAATAAATTAATTAGTTTTATTTGACAACATCATCGCATTTCGACACTCTACATAAATGATACCAGTTTCCGCATTACAAATATGTTTATGTAGTATTTTTTCTACTGATGATATGTGAAAAAATGGTTCAGCCGAGGGGTGAACTACTTCAATTTTTTATGAACACTATATTACAAGATTACAGGATTACATGAGATTACAAGCAATTTTATAGGATTACACAAGATTACACTAGATTACATAGGATTACACAAGATTATATGGGATTGCAGGGATTAGATAGATTGTATAAATACACGGGATTACATAAGATTACATGGGATTACAAAAGATTACATGAAATTGCATACTATTACATGGGATTACACAGGATTACATTGAATTGCATAAGATTACATGGGTTGACGTGGGTTTAAAATTTAAAAACTTAACTGCAAAAAAGGACTAATATACCTAACCACGGCCAACGCTTACAGACGATTTTATGTTTTACCCTCCTTATGTACTTATTGATCTAAATAGAATTAGTTTATCTTAATATGTTTGCGTTCAATTAAAAAGCCTATTAATGTTTAAAAAACAATATGAACATAATCCAGTGTAATTGAGGCGGTGGATTGAAAATGGAGTTATGAGAAAACAGAATCTTAAGTTTTCATTTAAATATTACAATTAATCCTTTATGTGTGTACACGCAAGAATAATTAGTAAAACGTTTTTCCATCCATGGTCTCAGTTATTTTAAACCATTTTTCTCTGTATGACTTTATATACTACTATGGTTGTAACTCCTCAATTTAGAGTTTTATTTTAACAAGAAGTTAAGTTTTATAGCTTTTATCAACCGATTGAAAGAAGATGAAATATGTGCATTTTGATCAATTTATTATTATAGAAAAGACAACATAATGCAAATATTATTACAGTTCAAAGCTTATAAATTTGAATGAGTTTGAAATTTTGATGTAATTAAACCTTGAACTGCAACCGAAACTGCAACCTTTAATTTTTTCAACGTATTACGTATATTATTTTATTCATATTACATATATTAAATACAATATTTTCAGAACAAGATAAACTAAAGTTTCTGAAAGCAATAATTAAACAAGACATACTTTTGTTTAAATCGTAAAATGTACTTTCATTATGGTTTTTTTTTGCAAAGTTATTGCACGCAGTGTTAAAAGATTTTGAATCTCAGCATATGTGCAATTTCAATATATTTTCTTCAATATATGTATAAAAAGGAAAAAAAGGATTAGTAATTTTAATCGAGATATAAAGCGATTGCAGTCACCAATAATGTGAATGTTACTGAAATATGTATCAACACAGTTCGCACAATAATGACAGCCATTCCTGCAGTTCGGATAAAGTACTACCTCGAACTTTTTAGAATAAAAAATAAACGTATTTTTGGGAAAGTTTAGGAAAAATAAATATCCATTTGAAATATATCATAACTGCAGATCGGTTTTCAAATTTCATCAGTTCAAAAAGTGATTAGCATGACAGGTGACTTATCCGAAATGCAGATATGACTTTTTATTTGGCGAACAGGATCCCTTCAGTTCGAACGTACACTGAAAGTTTTCAATCGGTTTCCAAACTTAAGTTCGTGTTTAGAAGGTACTTCCAGGGTGTACAAAAAAGTGTGATTAGCCTAAGTTATCTAATTTCGAGGAAACATAGATGTGGATGTGGAGAATATCAAATATAAGTGACATTAGCCTAAAATTCGAGTAAGCTCGGCTGCAGAGTTTGCTGAAACCTGCAATTTTAAGTTTAAAAAAACTTGCTGGCGAGATATTGAGTTGCAGAATATTAGGTAAAAAGGTATAATGTAAAAAATTTTGCCAATGCTGAGTAAACCCGCGTGGAAAAGTTTCAATGGGTGAACCATTGGTTAAAAATGGCATAAGCGTGGTTACGCATGGGGGAAACGTGGGGTAAGGGTGACTCGAGATGGGTCAATGTTCACCCACAGTCTTTCCACTGTCGTCTTATGGTTATGGAAAATGGGTAGAGCTTGGCTAATGGCCTCTCTCCCATGCTTCGCCCACGGTAGAACGTGATTTGGGTTGAAATGAACTTTGGAAAAATTTTCGAAGATGGACCCAATCTACTTCATCTTTTCCACTTTTTCGAAAGGATTTGTGAAAAAATAGTTTCTCTTATTGGACTTTACGAAATTTTTAAAAACAAACATCGTCCAATCTAAAATTCATAGGTCACGGCTCAATGGTAGCATAACGCAAGCCTTGCTCTTGCCCGTCTACCACGCTTAGGAGACGCTAAACACAAATGAATAAATTCTCAAAAAAACATCCAAGTGTTAGAGGAAATTAGCTTTCGTTAAAAATTAAAATATTAGGTTTGCCAATAGCCGACGTGTGTCTACATAGTAAGTTCACTACCCGGGTACATCAGATCGTTCAGCACGTCGTTCATGACGTCACCTACGAGAACTTTTAGAAAATTTCAACAATGCTAACAGCCAAAATAACTACCAATGGTGAGTTGACGATCAAGGTACACCAAAAAGAGCACCACATAGTAAAATACGTATTATACGAGAACTTTATAAAAATTTAAACTTTATAAATAGCGAAAACAACTCCAAATGGTGAGTCGAAGACCCGGGTGCACCGGGTTGCGCACCAAGTAGCTTAGCACGTACTCTACGAGAACTTTTTCAAAATTTAAAATGTTCCAAAAACCAAAATAACTAAAAATTATGAGTCAAATATCCTGCTGCACCAGATCGAACACCAGGTAGTATAATACGTATTCTACAAGAACTTTTAAAATTTTTAATTTTGTGAATAACCAAAACAATTACAAATGGTGAGTCGACGACCCCGGTGCACCGTGTCGCGCACCAGATAGTTTAACACGTATTCTACGAGAAGTTTTTCAAAACTTAAATTGTTGAAATACCCAAAATAACTAAAAATTATGTGTCGACGATCCTGGTGCACCGGGTCGCTCACAAGGTAATTTACCACGATTTCTACGAGAACTTTAAAAAAATTCAAATTGTGCTAACTGTCAAAATAACTTCTAATGGTGACTCGACGACCCCATTGCGCCCGTGTCGTCGACTAGCCCCAAGAAGTTGGCCCCCCGAATTTCACATTTTTTAAACTTTCTTTCTGCATACGTTTCCACGTCGTTTGAATTGGTAGTACATCCAATATTTTCGTTTGTACCCTCCTGGTTACGAAATTAGAGGCGAAATTCATTTCGGGGGGCTAACATTACGCATCCCCCCGAAATTCAAATTTCTCAAATTTTCTTTTTGCATACGTTTGTACATTGTTTGTACTGTTTGTATATTCAATATTTTCGTTTGTACCTTCTTGGTTGCCCGGCTAGAGGAAAATCAAAATTTCGTGGCATCCCCCCGAAATTGAAATTTCTCAAATTTTCTTTTTGCATACGCTTGTACGTCGTTTGTATCGTTTGTACATTCTATATTTTCGTTTGCACTTTCTTGGTTACCCGGCTACGGGAAAATCAAAATTTGTCCCATCCCACCGAAATTAAAATTTCTCAAATTTTCTTTTTGCAGACGTTTGTACGTTCTTTGTGCCTTTTTTACATCTAATATTTTCGTATGTACCCTCCTGGTTACGAAATCAGGAGCGAGATTAATTTAGGGGGGGGGGCTCATTTCGGGGGGAGTTTGAATTCCGGAGGGATGGCACAAAATTTTGATTTCCCCCTAGACGGACAACCAAGAAGGTACAAACGGGAAATATTGAATGTACAACCCGTACAAACGACGTGCAAACGTATGCAAAAAGAAACTTTGAGAAATTTGAATTTCGAGGGGATGCGTGAAGTTAGCCCCCAAAATGAATTTCGCCCCTAATTTCGTAACCAGGAGGGTACGCACGAAAATATTTATTATACAAACAGTACAAAACGACGTACAAACGTCTATAGAAAGAAAATTTAAGATATTTGAATTTCAGAGGGATGGCACAAAATTTTGATTACCCCTAGCCGGGCAACCAAGAGGGTACAAACGAAACTTTTGAATACACAAAGAGTACAAACGACGTACAAACGTGTAAAAACAAAATTTGAGAAATTTTAATTTCGGGAGGATGCGTGAAGTTAGCCGTGAAGTTATAGTTGTTTTAGTTATTCACAAAATTTAACCCGGGTCGTCGACTCACCATTTGGAGTTATTTTCGGTATTCACAAAGTTTAAATTTGGAAAAAGTTCTTGTAGAATACGCGCGAAATTATCTGGTGCTTGAACCGATGCTCCCGAGTCATCGACTCGCCATTTGGAGTCGTTTTCGTTATTTACAAAATTTAAATTTCTAGAAAGTTCTCGTAGAATACGTATTATACTACCTGGTGCTCGATCTGGAGTACCCGGATTCTCGACTCACAATTTTTGTTTATTTTGGCTGTTGGAACATTTAAAATTTTTAAAAAGTTCCCGTAGAATACGTCGTCGACTCATCATTTGTAGTTGTTTTCGTTATTCACAAAGTTTCAATTTTTTTAAATTTCTCGTAGAATACGTTTTATACTACCTGGTGCTGGATCCGGTGTACCCCAATCGCCGACACACTTTTTAGTTATTTTCGCTGTTGGAACTTTTAACATTTTGAAAAAGTTCTTATAGAATATGTGTTAAATTATCTTGTGCTTGACCCGGTGCACCCGGGTCGTCGACTTATCATTTGGAGTTTTTTATTTGTTATTCAAAAAATTTGCAGTTTTAAAAATTTCTCGTAGAATACCTATTATGCTACCTGGTGCTCGATCCGGTATACACGGATCGCCGATAAACGATTATTTTGGCTGTTGGAACAGTTTAAATTTTTTTACAGTTCCCGTAGAATACGTCGTCGACTCACCACTTGCAGTTGTTTTCGTTATTCACAAAGTTTAAATTTTCAAAAAGTTCTAGTAGAATACGTATTATACTACCTTCTGCTCGATCCAGTGTACCTGGATCGTCGACTCACCATTGGTAGTTATTTTGACTGTTAGCACAGTTTAAATGTTCTAAAAGTTCTCGTAGATGACGTCTTGAATGACGTGGTGACCGACTCGATACACCCGGGTAGTGAACTTACCATGTAGAGACATGCGGCTATTGGCAAACCTAAGATTTTAATTTTTAGCTAAGGATAATTTCCTCTAACACTTTGATGTTTTTTAAAGTATTTATTCATTTGTGTTTAGCGTCTCCTAAGCGTAGGAGACGGGCAAGATCAAGGCTTGCGTTATGCTACCATTGAACCATGACCCACGCATTATTGATTGGACGATGTTTGTTGTTGAAAATTTCGTAAAGTCCAATAAGAGAAACTATTTTTCCACAAATCCTTTGTAAAAAGTGGGGAAAATGAAGTAGATTTTTTTCATCTTCGAAAATTTTGCCAAAGTTCATTTCAACCCAAATCACGTTCTACCGTGGACGAAGCATGGGCGAGAGGCCATTAGCCATGCTTGACCCATTGTCCATTACCATGGGACGACCGTGGGTGAACATTGACCCATCTTGAGCCACGCTTAAGCCACGCTTCCCACATGCTTAACCCACGCTTACCCCTTGCTTAACCAACGCTCACCCCACGCTCACTCCATGCTTATTCCATTATTGACCCATGGTTCACCCATTGAACCTTTCCCACCCGGGAACCCACTGAGAATTTTGAGGGCGCAATTTTCTTAGTTTTCAAAAACTGTTTTGGATAGCGAGTAAAAACCAAATTTTCAATTTTTTACAAAAATGAAAACTTTCTCCCGAGATATAAGGATGTTCAATGAA
>NC_046666.1:84383275-84389492 GCF_010883055.1 Belonocnema kinseyi | reverse complement strand
TCAAATGCATAGCTTAGCGGCGTCGGCCATTAATACGAATGGCCCAAAGTTTCGGCGGAGTGGGGGGGGTTTAACCCCCTATACATCTCCCCTGGATCCGCCATTGTCAATGAGTCTAAAATATATTTTATTAAGGCCATGTGATGATTGGGTCACGTGATCAGATTCCTGCCTTACGGACACTTTTATTTTATTTCCTCACTTATTTTCACACTAAGCGCCACATAGACTTGAAATTATGGTATAATAAATAAGAAGCATTTAGAAAGTTAGGTCTGATCCTACATATTTATAATTATCATAAAAGCAAAAGAAAAATATTTTAAAAAAAACCTGTATAATAATTATTGAAATTTAGGACAAGAGATATCATCATCATTGTAACGCGATCTGGCGCTTTATGTGATAATTAGTTAGGAAATGAAAAAAAGTGTCAGTAAGGTAGGAATCTGTTTACGTGATCCAATCGTCACATCGCCTAAAAAAATGATTCTTGTTCGAAAAAATCAAGATTTACTGTGACGGAATCACACTGTGACAAATGATTTGAAGCTAAAAATCTCAAAAAATAAATAAAATTATATATTTTTGTTAAAAATAATTATTGATACAGGAGGGAGTTGGATATATCCTCATATAACCAGTCGTTAACCCCTTGGGTTCCACTTTTTCAACTTTAGTTATACATTATCCCTAAATCTAAATTAGCAACGAAAGTTAGCTGCTGATAAGTGAAATTTCCAGGATTTAAAATTTAATTTTTAACGTTTAATTTAAAAATTAAAAGGATGAAAAATTCAGGTGTAAGAAAAAAAATAATAAAACGCATAGCTTACTCCTTTGTTAGTCTTTTTGTTTATTTACGTTAGTTAACGAGACGAGGCAAGGAAATTCTGGCCACAACCACGTGGATGGTTGCTACCACTCATAGTTTTTGAATTTATTTTCGTTTTACAAGAAATAGAAAAAACCCACGTTCAACTGAAGCTTAGGTTATTGGAAATATAATCCGTTCGAGTAGTGAACTGTTCAAAACATATAGTTGTAGTGAAAAACTTAACATTCTATACTCTGCAACAACATGAAAAGATATTCAACAAATTTACAAAATGCTTTTAGTCATTTATGAGTCAATATATTTTAAAATAAAACTTATGTGCAATTTTAGCCTCTCCCCTGTTTTTGTAAAATGCCCTTGTTTTGAGACCCGCTGAATCTGATAAACCTCTTATTACGAATGTGTCTGGTTGGGTGTCTGTTAGTATGTAGATTTTTAGTTTATTAGCACGAACACACTCACATTGCTCGCTGTGGACGCGCGACTGTTGGATCTCACGCTTCGAGTTTGATTATGTATTTACCTCGCCCTACTTACTTGTTCGGGGGGTGGGGATCAGGATAATGATATACCCCACATTTAAAAAATCAAATTTGAAATCACATGGTCTTGAAGATCTTCCATCGCGCTTATATGCGCCATACAGAAACAATTTTGCGCCACATTGATAACAGAGTTATTAGCGATCCAAATGGAGGCGGGGGGGGGGGGGGGGGGGGGGGGGGGGGGAGCTTGAGTAATTTTTCTTAACTAATAACATATTTCTAAATTCATCATATCTATCTTTCAAAACTTCAAATGCGCTCAAATACGCCACCACTAAAAGAATTTGTGCTAGCTAATCAACAACGATATCAAATTTGGAGGGGGGCCAGTATAACGCAGGTGTTAAATCGTCAACAGTGATGTGAAATTTAAATTTGAGGACATCGATTAGTTCGACTTTAAATGCGCTCATATGTACCATAATTTCTTTTGAAAATTTCTAAAATTGCCCAAGATATGGAGGTAACAAAATTTCACGAAGTGAGGACCAACAAAATTAAAAGCTTGCAATCCGCATTGATGAAGGAAGTTTCCTATGGGGTTTCAAATGCGCTCACATGCGCCACTTTCGAAACTAACAAAAACAATAATCAAACCCCCAATTAACACTTGCTACCGATAAACTGCCAGATGATATCAGCACATAACTTAAATTGCAATATAAAAATTTATAATGATCTCTTCAGACAGAATTTCAAATGCGCTCATATGCGCCACTTTCAAAATTGACAAAAAATCATAATCAGCCCATTCAATTGTTATCGATCCACCACCCGATGATATCTCCAAATAAATAAAATTGCAGTATACAAATTTATCACCCCCCTTACTACCATTTGTTACGATTCACTATCCGATATCTTCAAATAAATTAAATTACAGTATAAAAATATAAAATTGTCTCTTCGCATAGGATTTCAAATGCGCTCACAAGCATCGCTCTCAAAATTGACAAAAACCCATGATCAACCCCCTCATTACCACTTGTTACGATCCACTATTCAATGATGTCTCCAAATAACTAAAATTGCAAAATAGAAATTTAACATGATCGCTTCGTATAGGATTTCAAATGCGCTCAAATGCGCTGCTTTCAAAATTAACACAAAAAAAATCAAACCCCTCGTTTTCAATTGTTATCGATCCACCACACAATGATATCTCCAAATAACTTTAATTGCAAAATAAAAATTTATAATGATCTGTTCGTCTAGGATTTCAAATACTCTTATATGCGCCATTTGCGACATTGACAAAAAACCATAATCAACCCCTCATTACCACTTGCTACGATTCACTGTCTGATGACATCTCAAAATAAATTAAATTGCAATGTAAGAATTCAGAATTTTCTCTTCGTATGGGATTTCAAATGCGCTCATATGCGCCACTTGCAAAATTTACGAAAAACCATAATCAACCCCCTGATTCTCAATTGTTATCGATCAATCACCCAATGATATCTCTAAATAACTTTAATTGCAAAATAAAAATGTATAATGATCTCTTCATCTAGGATTTCAAATGCGCTCATATGCGCTACTTTCAAAATTGACAAAGCCCATAATCAACACTTTCATTTTCAATTCTTATTGATCCAACAGCAGATGATATCTCCAAATAACTTTAATTACAAAATAAAAATGTATAATGATCTCTTCGTCTAGGATTTCAAATACGTTTATATGCACCGCTTTCAAAATTGACAAAAAACAATAATCAACCTTCTCATTACCAATTGTTATGAGTCACTATCCAGTGATATCTCCAAATAAATTAAATTGAATTATAAAAATTTAGAATTATCTCTTCAGATAGGTATTCAAATGCACTTATATGTGCAACTTGAAAAATTAAAGAAATAACTTTAATCAACCTCGGTATTACAACGTATCATCTGTCTACCCCACACTGTTAACACCAATGAACATTAATTGCTGTATAACATTTTATAAAAATCAAATGATAAAGAATCACTGGGGAGTGTGTTGTCCCTGATTTAAAAATAGTGAATTTTTACCCGAATTGAGAAAATAGGAGATTCCTAACAGGCATGAAGTTGCCACGCGAGTGAATCAAGCGTGGTTATTATAGGAGTTGGGAATCTGCTAGTGCGCAACATGTTTAATACATTGTGAACGCTTCCCAAATGAAAATCCTCTACACCTTAAACTTAGGGGTCATTCACAAAATACGTGATACATTTAGGGGAGAGTGGGGGTCTGCCGAAGTACCATTCTCAATGTTAAGACCAATGGAGAAAGTATCACGCAGGGTGGGGGAGGGGGGTGTAGAAGTTTCTGAAAAATGTATCACGTATTTTGTGAATGGCCCCTTGGCAGGAAATTCCATTTACGTCAAGAAGCAACCTACTGTCACAAGAGGAAATTTCTCTGACTATAAGTAATTTTTTTCATATTATAATTACTGCAGGTGTATTTTAAGTTTTTCATACAAAGTATACATATTATGAAAAACTTTCCAAGAAAGCCATAATTTCAGGTATTAAGGCTGTTGGTTAAGTCTGATTGAAATTTTTTTTATGTTTACGTCAGTGACGCAATATATATTTTTTCGAGCGGATTTGAAAACGAAAGAAAGAAAATAAAATAAAATGTTAAAAACAAACCGTTTGTCGAGGAAATCATTATTTTCACGACAAATATTATATTTGCGAAAGAGAGAAATCAGCGGTTAGCAGACGAGAGAGTTCTGAAGTCGTATTAGAATTGTCGGCAATTATTACATTTTTGAAGAGCCAAGACTTGATCATGGTCCCTAGCAAACAATGAAGAATTTATGTACGTTAAATGGTTGCTCATCTAGAAAAAATCTAATATTATTATGACTAGATTTCAAATATTAAAATAACTACAAATATGAAAAATTGTTATTTAAATTAGGAACTGCAAATATATATATGATTAAAAATTTGTCATAAGGGTAACCGCAGGATTTCGCCGGGAGCGGGTGCTAATCTGAAAAATTGCACCCGCTTCCAACGAAATGGCGGTAAAATTTCAGCCACAACCACGTCTCACAACCGTGAGATAGGTGATTACAGTCTGTAAAGGAATCAATACGACGATCCAGCAAAAGCCTCGTGCACCCTAAGAATACGGAGTGACCCAAGGACAACCGCCTTCTGCATTTTTCCCGCAAGTGTTCTAGCATATTGTTGACACGCAGGGATGCTTTTTAGGCCATTAGCAAGTGAAAGCTTGGCACCTCCAAGAGCGCCGATGATAAGGACGATCAGTTTAACAGAATATTCCGCGTACAATCGTTGCAACTTCCTTATAAGGTCTCGCTACCTCTCTTTCTTTTCATTCTCCTTGGCTATGATGTTTTTGTCAGCTGGTGCCGAAAATTCGATAACGAACATAGTTCGCTTCTCGAAGTCAAGAAGAACCATGTCAGGCCTCGAGTGAGCAACAGAAACAATTGTCGAGAATATAAAGTTCCAGTAAATGCGACACTTCCCATTCTCGACAATTGACTCAATTTCCCTAGGATCATTTAGAGGAGCGATATTAAGGTGAATGCCGTAGGAGTGACAGAGATGGTAATAAAGCACTCTTAGTGCCGCATTGTGCCGTTGAATGTAGGTCGTTCCCGCGTGAGTTGGACAACTCGATAGTATGTGAGCTAAATGCTCGGGGTATGCATGGCCCACCCTGCAGCTATCATCGGGAATGTCTTGGCTCAAAATGTGGCGACGGTATGTTAAGGTGGAAATGACACCGTCTTGGCATGCAAAAATGAAACCCTCTGTACCAGACTTCAGTCCGGGCGATTTAAGGAAAGCAAACGTAATCTCACAAAACATTGAGTGATCCTTCACTTTTCTGTGGAAGATACCGTGCATCCTCTTATCGAGGAGCTGTTCATGAAAGTTTTTCTCTTGTGCTTTCTTAATCCGGGCTTTCAGGTGTGAGTACTCGAGATACGCTGCTTTGTACAGAAATGCTCCTTTCCCCATTTCTTCGTGATTCCTGACCATTTGAAGAAGAGGGTCTCTTCTATTTGCAACTCTATGTGCTGTACCCAGGATAATCATGTTGTGAAGACATTCAAGGCTCAATATTCCGCGACCCCCTTGACGACGTGAGATGTACAGTCGCGGAACGGAAGACTTAAGATGGATGCTTTTGATCATGTGCATAACCTTTCTTGTCCCGATATCAAGAGATCTGAGCTCGTTCTTCGTCCATGGAACTACTCCAAATGAATAAAGTAGTACAGGGACGGCAAGCATGTTCGTTGCAGATACTTTGTTCCTCGCCGACAGTTCGAAAGACCAAATCTGTCGGATGGGACGTTTGTATCTGCTTCGGAGAGTATCCTTTATAAACGTCACATCCTGAATGCGGCTCTGTGGCACGCCCATGTATGTATAAGTCTCCCCAGCGCAAAGGTGTCGTATGGCGCTTCTACCAACGAGCTCAGGATCTTCAGGGATGCCATTAAGTTTTCCTCGCTTCAAATAAACCGTGGCGCATTTGTCTAACCCAAATTCCATTCCAATTTCCTGAGTATATCTTTCGACGATCCCCAGAGCTAGATGCAGTTGCTCTCTGTTTTTAGCATAGATCTTAAGATCGTCCATGTAAAATATATGAGTGACCTTGTACTTTCGATCTGCAGGTTTGCCGCACAAGTACCCGTCGGAATGGCGCAGTGCTAAAGATAGTGGCATTAATGTAAGGCAAAAGAGGAGTGGGCTCATGGTGTCGCTCTGAAAGACACCTCTCTGAAACGTGACCTTGTTAGTTGTCACACGATTTTTTCCATATGAGATAGTAAATCTGGTTTTCCAAAGCGGCATCAATC
>NC_046666.1:84381696-84383175 GCF_010883055.1 Belonocnema kinseyi | reverse complement strand
GAAAACTTCTTCCACCAGAAGGTTTTAATACAATCTGGTCCCGGTGCGGAATAGTTCTTCATCCCTCTTAATACTTTTTTCACCTCCTCGGTAGTGATGGGTTAGCATTCTTTATCAGCTGTTATGAGGGCAACACATAACTCCTTGAAGCTATTTATATTTTCTGAGTCTTCGTCCAGTCTATGCTGAACTTCGTAGACTTCTCTCCAAAATACTTCGACCTCCTCTGGTTTGGGTGGGTTTTCGACGGTAACTGGAGGGCTTTGAAAGAGTCGAGATGGGTCAGAGAGAAACTGTTGATTTTCTCTGACCCACCTCTCCCTCCGCTTTAGACTCCTCTTAGCGTCAAAGAGTATCCGTATTCTCTCAACAATATGCTGCCTGATGGCCAGCAGCTTTGACTTGTTAAGTGTGTGATAACGGGTCCGGAGTTCGCGCGCTAACTTTCGAACCTTGGCGGTAAAATTCCTGTGAGATGTGATATAGTCAATCACACATTTAATGCGGGACGAGTACTGTCTTGCCCAGCCTATCTTTATGGCAAGTTGATGCATTCGTCTTTTGGTCTTATGATCAGCCGTTGTTTTTGTTTTACGGTTCGCATCGGCCAATGCTCTCGCTGCATTATACACACAATAATTGATAGCCCAGAGGTGGGATTCACCGGAAAAATGTCCACGTAGCTCGTCATCCGTTTCAACCAGATTTTGAGGCTTGAGAGAAACCTTGGTGTTGATGTTTCTCCGAGTCGTAAAGCATCGCTCTTCATCTATTAGATGCCTGCCCGCGGTTGGTCTTAGTGTCGCCTCTCTTTCTTTGTTGCTGGCTTGTTCTAGCTGTGGTAAAGTAGGCGTTCCGCTTACATAGCCCCTTTTATGGAGTAGTTTAGCATGGTCTCGCAGACGTTGCTGCGAAAAGTGCGATAGCTCCGGGTGTTTCTCGCACCACAGAGCATGCAATCGTGCCATGTAACCCCCTTGACGGGCCACACTCGCATCGTAGCACTCTAGCAAGTCGCGATTCAGTTGCTCCGTTCACCCAAAGGTCGCGAGATCCCGCCAATCCATCGCATTGTATCCATTTTCATTGGCTCCTCCAGTTCTAGATTGGTCGACATTGTTGGCCGACCCATTATCGGGAGCCCTGCGCGTTCTGTTGTTTTGAACCGCACTTACTACAACTATGTTTGGTGTTGTCATTGTTGTTCCCACGAAAAGCTAGGGAAAGGGGTTCGTCCATCCTTGTAGAGCCCCGCATGCAAGGATAAGGCTGCGTACTCTGAGAGATCGCCCGGTATCCCAGAGTCACCGTTCTAGATAGCACACCTAGGTGCCATTCAGCTTTCGGCACGGTTTTCACACCTCCGATTTGGGGTTGATTCCTTCGGGACCACCCCTGGACAATTGTCCGCGACTGCCTATTTATTTTTGTAACCATATTCAGCAGAAACCCTTGGTACAGGGACCCCCTATCCGCAAC
>NC_046666.1:84356215-84381596 GCF_010883055.1 Belonocnema kinseyi | reverse complement strand
TATTATATATATACTACTGGTCACAAGTGCGCTTCCATTAGTGGACGCTCAATTTTTACCGGTAGTGTATATTATAAAAATGTAACTTATTTTGAAAAGGCTCTTCATTAATTAATGGAACATTATTGAATTTGTTCAGAAAAAGTACTGGCCTGCTCATTCTGTCACGCAGGAGTTCAACAGGGAATAGAAACTGCAAGAAAATCGTATGGTCCCGGATCTATGAATTTCCTCCCATTAATATTATTTGTAAGCTGATTCTTTTCTAAAGAAAAAAGTCATTCCCAAATTTTTTCACTCTTTCTCTTTCTGGTTGCACTTTTGTTAGCCAGAGCGCGAGGTTCAGTACTCGAAGGCAAAGAAAAAATAATTTGAGAAGAAGGTTTGGGAAAAACAAATTAAATTTGACTTAAAAAATTATTTATAATAGATATATAGCAAGTTACGAATTATTTTTATGATTAAAAACAGATTTAGATAAAAAAGGTTGTGCCTCACAACCTTCTTAGCACATTCTGATCAGTACATCTTCGCTTTTATTCAGAGTTTACAAATATCCATGACAAAAGTGGCATGCTAGAGAGTGTACATGAATACTCCTAAAGTTAAGGAAAATTATTCGAGTAGATTGAGCGATGACCCTGTGGACGTAAATAGCCATATTGATCTTGCAAACGAATGTAAAGAAATCAAAGATAGAGAGAGAAATTATAAAGGTCATCAAATCGACTCCAAAACTTGCGCTACATACAATGTACAAAAAGTTAGTCCAATCGTTTCGGAGCAATTAGGCAATTTTAATGAGTTACAGTAATTTGGAGATGTAAAGTTAAAATATAAATTTTTGTTTTAAAAATGAAGAAATCTCAAGTAACTACAGTTCAGACTCGGAATCATGTTCGCTGAAATTAGACAAGTTATTCAGTAGAGACTTGATTGACAGGGATCTACACGTGAATGATTATCCAGGTATTTGTTTAAATAAAACATAAAGAGCATAGTTGCACATAACCTTACCTGAAAGCCATCCAAATACCATATTTTTTTCAATAGAAAAAATTGCAGATACGAATGCTGACGAACCAAAAAAAGTTGAACGAGCCATGAATATTCAGGTAGATAAAGATAATGAAGTCTATATCACTGAATCAGGTAATTAATATTAAAAAACAAAAATTTCCCTTTTATCTCTCGCCACCCTCCCTATCTGACTGAAATACAATAAACAATAATAATAATATGTAAAAATGGTGCTTGCATCGGATGGCACAATTTGAATAATATAAAGAGTAATTCATAAATAACGTAAGGGTTATTTTTTAAACTTTAGAACCGTCTTCCCTGTTCGTGAGGCTTTTCTAAAGTACGTGTATATAAATTGAACATTGGCGATAGATTTCGTTGACCCCTGCTCCCCACGCGATCTTCTCTAAAAACCTTAAGTTATTTATGGATGAAATGAGAGTGATATAACTACTTTTTTTGAAAAGGTATATTGACTATTGATATGGGGCAGTACTTCATCGACAGAAATCTTGAGACAAGTAATGAAAATACAAAAAATACTCCTATGGATGTGGATTTACCATGCAATACGATAGAAAATTTAAGCGATGAGTTGAAATGCATCATGGAGGAAATGGAAGAATGCGATTTTATTGAGCAATCAGTTAATAAAAAAATTAATTCTTCCTTGAATTCAGGTGTTTTAAAATGTGTATATATTGAATATTCCTTTCTAATCACAGATTAGAGCATCTGTTAAAATAATTTGCATTGAATTAACAAAATTTGTGATCAATTATGTTTTTGTGATTAACTGATTTAGCTTATTAATGATAATTGCCCATAAAACTATTTTCTAATGAATATATATATATATATATATATATATATGCGTGTTTATCCCAGCACATTTTGCATTTATTTAATTTTGCAGTTCGTAATGTAAATAAGAATTCTTCAAATTTGTAGTTATTTGAATATTTGAAATTTAATCATAATAATATTATATTTTTGCTAGACGAGCGACCATTTAACATACATAAATTCTTCATGATCTGCTAGGGGCCATGATCAAGTCTTCGCCCTTCAAAAACGTAATAATTTACGAGAATTCTAATACGACTTCAGGACGCTGTCGTCTGCTAATCGCTGATTTCTCTCTTTCGCAAATATAATATTTGTCGTGAAAATAATGGTTTCTTCAACAAACGGTTTGGTTTTTTAACATTTTATTTTCTTTCTTTCGTTCTCAAATCCCCTCGAAAAAATGTATATTGCGTCACTGACGTAAACATAAAAAAATTTTAATCAGATTTAACCAACACGCTTAATACCTGAAATTATGGCTTTCTTAGAAAGTTTTTCAGAATATGTATACTTTGTATGCAAAACTTAAAATACACCTGCAGTAATTATAATATGAAAAAAATTATTCTTACTGCTGAATTTAAGGTGTAGAGGATTTTTATTTAGGGAGCGTTCACAATGTGTTAAACATGTTGGACACTAGCAGATTCCCAACTACTGTAATTACAGCGCTAAATTCACTTGCGTGGCAACCTAATGCTTGTGGCGGATCTCCTATTTTCTAAATTCGGTTAAAAATATACTATTTTTAAATAAGGGTCAACACACTTCCCAGGGATTCTTTACCAATTGAGTTTTATAAAATGTTATACAGCAAATATTTTCTCATTATGTAATCAATGTTCTTTAGTGTTAACAGCGTGGGGTGGATAGATGATACGTCGTATCACTGGAGTTCATTAATTTCTTTTTTATTTTGAAAGTGGCACATATGAGCGCATTTGAAATCCTAGACGAAGACATCATTATGGATTTTTATACTGCAATTTAAGTTATTTGAAGACATCGTTGGATAGTGGATCGTAGCAAGTGGTAATGAAGGGGATAATAAATTTGTATACTGCAATTTTATATATTTGGAGATATCATCGGGTGGTGAATCGATAACAATTGAAAATAAGGGGCTTGATTATGGTTTTTTGTCAATTTTGAAAGTGCCGCATATGAGTGCATTTCAAATTCTAGACAAAAAGATCATTATACATTTTTATTTTGCAATTTAGGTTACTTCGAGATATCATGGGATAGTAGATCGTAACAAATGGTAATGAGGGGGTTGATTATGGTTTTTTGACAATTTCAAAAGTGGCGTATATGAGCAGATTTTAAATTATATACGAAAAGAAAATAATAAATTTGAATACAGCGATTTTATTTATTTAGTGACATCATCGAAAAGTGGATCGTAAAAAATCGTAGTGAGGGGGTTGAGTATGGTTTTTTGTCAATTTCGAAAGTTGCGCATATGAGCGCATTTTAATTTCTTTACGAAGAGACAATAATAAATTTGTATACTGCAATTTTATTTAGTTGGAGACATAATCGAAAAGTGGATCGTAACAAGTGGTACTGAGAGGGTTGATTATGGTTCTTTGTCAATTTGGAAGTGGCGCATATTAGCGCATTTTAAATCCTAGACGATGATATCATTATACATTTTGATTTTGCAATTAAAGTTATTTGGAGACATCGGATAGTGAATCGTAACAAGTATTATAAGGAGGATGATTATGGTTTTTTGTAAATTTTGAAAGTTGCGCATATGAGCGCATTTGAAATCCTATACGAAGAGGTCATTAAACATTTTTATTTTGCAATTAGAGTTATTTGGTGATATCATCGGGTGGTGGATCGATAACAATTGAAAATGAGGTGTTTGATTATTGTTTTTTAAAGTTTTTAAAGTGGATCATATGAGCGCATATGAAATCCTAGACGAAGAGATCATTGTAAATTTTTATACAGCAATTTAAATTATTTGGAGACATCGAAAAGTGGATCGTAACAAGTAGTAATGTGGGGGATGATTATGGTTTTTTGTCAATTTCAAAAAGAGCGCATATGAGCGCATTTGAAATCCTGAACGGATAGATCATTATAAATTTTGATTTTGCAATTACAGTTATTTGGAGATATCATCGGGTGGTGGATCTATAACTATTGAAAATGAGGGGGTTGATTATGGTTTTTTGTCAATTTTGAAAGTGCCGCGTATGAGCGCATTTTAAATCCTAGACAAAAAGATCATTATACTTTTTTATTTTGCAATCTGACAAAAAGATCATTATACTTTTTTATTTTGCAATCTAAGTTACCTTGAGATAGCATCGGATAGTGGACCGTCACAAGTGGTAATCAGGGGGTTTATTATGGTTTTTTGTCAAATTCGAAAATGGCATATACGAGCGCATTTTAAATTCTATATGGAGAGAAAATAATAAATTTGAATACTGCAATTTTATTTATATGGAGACATCTTCGAAAAATGGATCATAACAAGTGGTAGTGAGTGGGTTATTTATGGTTTTTTTGTCTATTTTGAAAATGGCGCATATGAGCGAATTTGAAATCCTAGACGGAGAGATCCTTATAAATTTGTATACTACTATTTAAGTTATTTAAGGATATCATTGGGTAATGAATCGATAACAATTGAAAATGAGGGGATTGAGTATGGTTTTTTGTCAATTTCGAAAGTGGCGCATATGAGCGTATATGAAATCCTATCCGAAGAGGTCATTATAAATTTGTATGATACAATTCACGTTATTTGGAGACATCATTGAATAGTGGATCATAACAAGTGGCAGTGAGGAGGTGGATTATGGTTTTTTTGGCAATTTTAAAAGTGGCGCATATGAGCGCTTTTGAAATCCTAGACAAACAGATCATTATAAATATTTATTTCGAAATTTAAGTTACTTCGAGATATTATCGGATAGTAGATCGTAACAAGTGGTAATGAGGGGGTTTATTATGGTTTTTTGTCAAATTCGAAAGTGGCATATACGAGCGCATTTTAAATTCTATATGGAGAGAAAGTAATAAATTTGAATGCTGCAATTTTATTTATATGGAGACATCTTCGAAAAATGGATCATAACAAGTGGTAATGAGTGGGTTATTTATGGTTTTTTTGTCTATTTTGAAAATGGCGCATATGAGCGAATTTGAAATCCTAGACGGAGAGATCCTTATAAATTTGTATACTACTATT
Organism: Belonocnema kinseyi; assembly: GCF_010883055.1. Classification (NCBI taxonomy): domain Eukaryota; kingdom Metazoa; phylum Arthropoda; class Insecta; order Hymenoptera; family Cynipidae; genus Belonocnema; species Belonocnema kinseyi. The sequence continues at coordinate 84,376,507 of NC_046666.1, read as the reverse complement.
TAAGTTATTTAAGGATATCATTGGGTAATGAATCGATAACAATTGAAAATGAGGGGATTGAGTATGGTTTTTTGACAATTTGGAAAGGGCCGCATATGAGCGCATTTGAAATCCTAGACGAAGAGATGATTATAAATTTGTAGTTTTCAATTAAAGTTATTTGAAGATATCGGATAGTGCATCGTAACGAGTGATAATGAGGAGGATGACTATGGTTTTTTGTCAATTTCGAAAGTGGCGCATGAGCGCATTTGAAATCCTAGACGAAGAGATCATTATAAATTCGTATACTGCAATTTAAGTTACTTGGAGATATCTTCGGATGGTGGATCGAAAACAATTGGAAATGAGGGAGTTGATTATGATTTTTGGTCAATTTTGAAAGTGCCGCATATGAGCGCATTTCAAATCCTAGACATGAAGATCATTATACATTTTTATATTGCAATTTAAGTTGCTTCGAAATATCATCGGATAATAGATCGTAACATGTGGTGATGAGGGGGTTCATTATGGTTTTTTGTCAATTTCGGTAGTGGCAAATATGAACGCATGTTAAATTCTATACGAAGAGACATAAATAAATTTGTATACTGCAATGTTATTGTTTTTTATTAATTTTGAAAGTGCCGCATATGAACGCGTTTGAAATCCTAGACGAAGAGATCATTATACGTTTTTAATTTGCAATTCAAGTTATTTGGAGATATCGTCGGGTGGTGGATCGATAAAAAATGAAAATAAGGGGGTTGATTAGTGTTTTTTGATACAATACATTCACAATCGCAAAATTACAGTTTTCGATTTATTGATCTTTAATTTTGAAAGGTCTGTGCACGAATGTGGAAGAAATGCAAAAACCAAGCGAGAATATGCGAATGCACGAATGTGGGAACCAACGCGAGAACCAACAATCACGCACCCAAGGCGCGCTCAAACTTGCGGGTGGAGCGAGCTGCGCGCGATGAGCAGATGCCTGTTTAGCTGGAAGATTTTTTAATCTGTCAGAATTAGGATTTTTTATTTTTTTTAAAAAATCCAAAAAGTTGTGATGATAATCTAGCAGGGCATCCAAAAAGAAACATGTTCTTGTTTTGACTTTTTTTCATATCATGCGCTATTTGGACTTAGTCCTTAAATTGGCTGAATTCCTTGAATCTACTGGATTCCTTTAGTTCTTGGAGTTCCTTGAATCCTCTGAATTCTTTGAGCACACCGAATTCCTTGAGTTCTATTAAACCCTTAAATTCACTAAATTCCTTAAATTCCATGAATTCCTTGAATGCGCTTAATTCTTTAAATTTCTCGAAGTCTAAGTTCCTTAAATTCTCTGATTCCTATGAATTATGAAAAAGGATATATCGATTAAGACAAATCTTAATTGATTGCTGAAACTCACCTTTAGTGTGATGCGTAGGGTTTTGACATTCTTCAGGCACGCAATGATCCAGATATTTTCTCATTCTTTCAGAATCTTTAAACATTTTTTACCTATTTCTGACCTGTGCTTGAGCGAGGCAAGTTTTTTTACGCGGATCATAATATCTCATTTTTCTACTTATGGAGTTTTTTTCGAACCCCTATACAGGGTATATTCTAGGGATTTCTTAGAACTACCTGATCTGCGAGTATACCATTTCCTTAAAAAAAGGTCCAAGATCTCTTAATCAGGCCCATTTCGCTATCTCTCTCTTTTTGTCTATCTCTTCCTCTTTTTCTTTCTCTATTTCTTTTTCTCATCTTCCAAGTGACTTTTAGAACTGTCCATTTTCGTAGAACTGCCAGTTAGAATATTCCCTGGCATGCCAGAAGCATTAAGATAATCTAATATGAACAGTTCTGTCCCAAATGTACAAGAAGAATTTTTCAGGGAAAATACACGTGAAACTTTATGGGCGTTAAACAACCTTGAAAAATCAATTGATTTCGAAATATAAAAACATGCTTATTTTTTGTGATATTCGGATAAAACTGAGAGGTTAGAGCAAGAAAATATTAAAAAACGTACAACAAGTAAATTAAAAAACCATCATATTTCACTCATCAATGACAAAGATACCTTTGTAATCAGTCATTTGTTACATCATGAAAATCATGAAATACTTCCTTTTTAATTAGGTTCCTCATTTTAGTTGAGATTTAAGATTCCGCACAAAGAAGATGAAAGAGTAGCCAATAATTACATGCTATATAAGTACAGTGAAACTCTTCTAAAGCGCCGATTTTGGGCTGATTGTGGGTGGTAACTAACTCATTATAGCCCGATCGGTTTTTTTAAGCTTGAGTGGTCGCCTGAGTGACAACCGAAGACACTGCGCACCCCGCGCAGCTTCTGTTACATCTGCGTGCAGCGCGTCGTCAAAGCTAGGCAGAGCTATAGAAACGAGGACTATTAAAGGGTTTTACTGAAGTTTATTATAAACAATTACAAGAAGAGAATTGATATACTGCACGAAGTTAACATAAGTTACTCTCTAAATATGAATCAGTGCAAAATTCTCTGATTTAAATAGCAGTTAGACATTTCACTGATTAATCAATGATTTTGGACTTATTCACTAATCAGTTCAGTAACACCAGAGAAAATCATGTGAAACATAACCTCTACATTTTTAATATAAGCTTTGTTGTTAGTCTTCTACTTACGTAGCCAGAAGATTTCCTTAATGAAATAAATTTTTTAATTTTCGAGCTGTTAGCCTGCTGAATTAACTGCAAGATAAATATACTTTAACTCGTATAGAAAGTACTTACTCAACAGGTTTGTACATGACATTCCAATCTTGAAATTAAAGTAATATGTGAAATTGTTTGTCATTTAAAAAAATCGGAACTTTTTACCTTTTTGAAAATTTGATCATATTTATGGGTTTTAAGTTTTTACTATGATTTTTTGATTAAATTTTCTGATATATATTATTTTATTATTATTGCTAAATCGACATGGTACAGTACTGCCAACCCTCAAAAGTGGTGATTTCACTGAATCAATAAGTAATCTTTCACTGATTGTCAGTGACCGATTTCTAGCTATTTGAATCAGTAGTCAAAGAAATGGAATTTTGAAATTTTCATAATTATTGCTTACCGGTTATTGACATAAATGGATAGTATTTGCGGTATAGGTTGCCAGAATTGCCCCTGTGGCCTCTGTATAGTATTGTAGAGAAACGGTGTAGAATTAAATAAAAATGGGACGTCCCAAAAGCAGGTGAGTCCTTATTTGGTTGGTAATTGTGGGTCCAATTTTTGATGAGATTGAGAAAAATCTAAAAGTCGGACATCCCAGACCCGGGTTTTCCAGTGCACAGCACTGACCCATGCTGGTACTTTCGGTTTTTATAGAGTCTAATGCACGTCTCTGCATACTAGGACGTTTCCTGTGTGCGTAGGCGTTACTTGTATATAGAAATACTATACTGCTTCCAACGTGCTGGGTATATCTATAGATATTCTCGCCATTTTACAACTTATTGACACAATATTCTAGACTACAAGCCAATGGTAAAAAATAAGGTGGTCATATGACCCAGCAAGACTTATGTTTAGACGGATGCTCCTATATCAAAAAGTAACTTTAAGCCCTATGTCGTCAGTTTTGAGCGGTACAAGTGAGCACAGGCGAAAAGTGAATTTTACACGTGTAAGTGGTAAACTACGGCAAATAAGTTTTGTACGGCTTTCTTCCCAGGGATCCAACCATCATTTTTATGTTAATTTTTCTGTCTACTGGTCCAATTATTATTATTAAAATATTGATTATTCTTAAGATAATGAAAAGTCAATCATTTTATCAATGAATTTATTATATTTTTTATATTGTTTTATACTATTTTATCCATTTATATTGATTTTTTATTAATTTAATGTAGAGTTAAAGTGATCAAATCTGTTATAAAATATGTTGACTAATATTAGTCAAAATAGGTAATCTCCAAAAATAGTGATATTGTTATAATAGAATATGTGATAAAATCAAATGTGCATTTCAGATTTTTTAAAAATAATTAATTCATTATCAAAATACATTAAGGACACCTTTTTATAACATGAATTTCGGAATTAAGTAGTACAATCAAAATACCAATCGAACAAGTGCTCCCAACAAGAGATCCTTACTCAACTGCGCATGCGTTACACTCAGCGTCTAATTGGTTGCTACTCGCGCGCAGTTTAAAATGCTAAAATATATTATTTCTGTTCTTTATCATAAATAATGGCATTTCTACATTTAAAGATGTCATTAGATGGAAATTCATGAATCTTGATAAAAAAAAAAGAAAAATTAATTAAGTGCATATTCCATACACAATCTAAAGGATAATTTTAATTCACAGAATATGTATTTGAGTAAGTTTTACTTCTATCAAGATTCATTGATATCGATGTGATGGACATTTTTATAAGTCTAAATGCCTTTATTTATAATAAACAATAAAAATAATATTTTTTAGCATTTTCAACTGCGCGCGAATAGTAACTAATCAGATGCCGAGGACGACGCATGTATAGTGAAGCAAGAAGCTTTCATTGAGAGCAGCCCAATTGGCCCATTGGGCACAAAATTTGGCAAAGTCTTTACGACATCGTTACGACATACTTGCGACAACTTTACGACGTCCTATGTCAATGTCTTTAAGGTATCTCTAGGATATCGTGAATGAGTCGTATGATCTGACGATGTCTTTACGATATCGCAAAGACACCGAAAGACATACACATAGGATGTCTTAAAGTTGTCGTAAAGATGTCGTAACGATGTCGTAAAGACGTCGGCAAATTTTGTGCCCACTGGGGAGTCAATCACCAACTTTTTGTTTGGATTTTTCAAGAATAATTTCTGTGATGTTATAAGAATTGTAAAAAAAATCTTCGCTTAGTAATATTGTAAGGACGAGCAAATATTTATGGAAAAAGTATCATTTTTCCTGTGAATGCTCAACGTAGGTACATAAAAATCCAATTATTCTAGTTCTATAACCTTACTTTTTTCCTGCACTTGGATATTGTGGTTCTTTTATATTAACATCATCTTTTCTTTCACTTCACTGTCGTAAAAACTTGTAAAAATTAAACCCCTAATATATATCTTATTTTCCGATACTTAACATTTATTTTCGAATTTTTAAACTATATAATTCTTAACGATTTTAAGCTAAACAAATTCACGTTATCATTTTCAAAGGTGTATATTAAAAGAATCAGTGAACTTTAAAATTACAAAAATTATATTATTTTTAACAATTTCAAGGTAAATACGTTAAAAATTTAAAAATTAAATTTGCTTAACTTAACACTTCTTAAATTGGAAGTTACATTGCTTTTATCCTACGTACTTTAAACATCCTTGTAACGTTTCAAAATTTTATTTCAAAATCTTGAGAAATGTAGAAGTTGTTTTGAATTTATTCTACGTTACACTTTATTTATATTTTTTAGAATTTTTAAATATCTTTTAAAATGAATAGAAAGTTCCCTATAACATTTAGAAACCCTTGAAAAATTAAAGAAAATTCTTAAAATCTTCCACATTCTTTTTTAACAATTTCGGAAATCTTTTTGAATATTATTTTTAAATAATACTGCCAACTGAAAAATTTTGAATCTTTTTAAAACATCTAAATGCATCCTAAAATAATTCAATTTTTTCAATATAATTAATAAGTTTTCCATTGCTATTTTAAGAAGAAAATTCAACAATTTCACTTATAAATGTAACATTTTTTTAAAAAGAACAATCAAAATTGTAACGTTCGAAGTTTAAAAGCTCTTCCAAATTTTAACGATTCCAGGCTTTCTATATTAAACAATTCAGTTTCAAATTGTTAACTTAAAAATATTTGATTTCAATTAAATATTCTTAAATGAACAGTCACATATTGCTAAATATTAAAATCTGGAAATTCTTAATCTTGACCGGATTTCGAATCGTTTTGTAAAGTGAATTATTGTTCCCTTTTAATGCCTAAACTAAAGATTCATTTTTTAATTAATTTATTTATATTTACTGTTAATAAAATACAAAATATTTTTCATACAAAATTCTCAACTTCACCAGGAATCCCGATCTGGGCCCGAATATCAAAATTTCTGCACGGGATGCCGTCAGTTTTAAGCGGTATAGGTTAGCAAAGACGAAAATTGAATGTTAAACGTGTAAGTGATGAATTACGGCAATTTAGTTTTGTACGGCTTTCTTCCCAGTGATACATCCTTTAAAAATAATGACAAAAAACCTAGTGCCGTACATAAGTAGTGGTACCGGAAGTTAAGAATTTTTTTTAATCTCCCACAATTTTTGAAGCAATACAGGTAATTTATTACTGCACGGCATTTGTATAATTCGCTTTGTATACTTATGCAGTTTCGTTATTCAGCAACGCCGTACGTAACTGCAAGTATAGAGGTGAGAAACTAAGGGTTGTAACCCTTTCCTGAAAACCGCATGGTATAAGATCATTGAAAAATGTACGCACAGTAAAAAAATGTTCAAAATGATACCGAAATTAATATCATTTTTAAAAGCAACAAAAATGATACCGAAATCAATAGTATTTTGATCGGCCGGATTTTTTGACATAATGTTAGTGAATATTATTGTTTACATTTCGAAGAAAACTATTATGCTTTGAGAAACAATGTTTAAATTTAAAGCTATTTCACACACACAAATGAATTTTAATTATAAATATTTTTGAATCTTCTTAATATTCTTTTGGAATTATTTTTGTTTCACTAATGCACATGGGGCGTGTATAGTGAAATTTAAAAAGTGAATTATATTAGAGAAAATATAAAAAACATTTAATATATAATATCACTAATCAGGAAATTCTTACATTTGGTATAAGATAATATCTATTTCAATAATATCAGCAATATAATATAAAATTCTAAAAAGCTGAAAAACATTTTTTTTTATTTACATAAATAGTACGTGCTAAAAATCAATTGTGATATTCGTAATGTTGATTTTAGCGAATTAAAGCTTACCTTTTGTCTTCATTGCGGTTATAAGAAAGGTCATCAATAATTCTGTGATCCCGCAGTCGCAATTTACTTTTTTCTGTTGGCATTTTACGTTCTATGAAAGAAAAAAAATACTACGACGATAACAGAAAACTAAACATAATTTTGTTTAATCTAACCCGACCCGACGTGGTTCTGACGCGAGCCACACCATCTGCACCATTGCGGTTATATGTGGAAAATCCGATCGGGCCCAGATCAGAACTCGGGAATAATTTGGGCAATTTCTGCACGGAAATGTAAATTGAATTTGAAAATATAAAAGTATTCGTATAAACCAAATATTGTTTGCATTAGTATTTCTTATTAATTATATTATTGTCTAATGAGGATTGTTTTGCATAGCAAAGTATATCAAATTAAGCTTTTACTATTTTTGCATTCAAAATACTTTTCTATGAATGTTGAATTTCATAGATGTACAGCATTTACTTTTTATTGATCATTGTTTAAAGTATAGACAAACTATCTCAATGCCGTACAAAATAATTTCACCCTAAAGTCGCTCTTTCCGGAGGGAAAGTTATTTACCCCAGAGACCCATATGTTCCATAAAAAATATACGGAATGTCCAAAAATGTCCTCTATTTATAAAAAAAATTCAAAGTCACTTAATTTTGTGTTGCTTCAAATGACCTACCCCTATACTAATTAGGGGTAAGTGTTACAATCCTTGGTTTCTCAACCTCTGAACTTGCAAATATGTACGGCGTTGTTGAATAACGAAACTGCATAAGTATACAAAGCGAATTATACAAATGCCGTAGAGTAATAAATTATCCGTACTGTTTCAAAAATTGTGGGAGAATTAAAAAAAATTCTTAACTTCCGATACCACTATTTATGTACGGCACTAGGTTTTTTTCATTGTTTTTAAAGGATCTATCACAGGGAAGAAAGCCGTACAAAACTTAATTGCCGTAGTTCACCACTTACACGTATAAAATTCACTTCTCGGCTGTTCTCACCTGTACCGCTCAAAACTGACGATATAGGGCTTAAAGTTACTTTTGGATATAGAAGCATCTTTCTAAAGATAAGTCTTGCTGAGTCATTTGACCACGTCATTTTTTACCATGTGCTTGTAGTCAGTTTATGAGTATAATCATGCATGATAAAGAATAACATAAAGTAAATTAACAATTTTTAAAACGTCTGTGCACGTTTAATCCCACAAGAACCCATCTGTGACGTTGAAATTTTCAAGTGACGACTTTGCACGTCCACAGATGGTACGTCCTCAGTTAGAACGTGCACAAACAGTGGCGGACTGGGTACTCAGGGGAGCCCCAAGTTGTCATAACAATTTTTTTAATTTAAAAAAATCGAAAATTCGAATTTTGATCAAACAAAAAAATGATAAAAAATAAAACATTCTGTTTCGTGGCTTAACTGTGCAAGTTACAAGAAAAGATTAATTAAAAAAGTTGTGCATGAAAAAAAATATAAATTGGTTAATTACGTTCTAATAGGATGCGTACTTTATGTTTTATTCATAAAAAAAAGCAACATAAAAAGTAAAAAAAATTAAATTTCTGGGGCAAAAGTTACAAACTACGAAATTTATTCACCCACAAAAGAGCTTCCCGGGGCAAAATCCTAATACTCGGTAAGTCCTTCCTGCCTGCTCTGTCACGAAAAATGGAGTTCTACACGAGGTTGGAGAGAGCTTTTCAGTTTTCGTTTTCCTCGAAAACACTCGAAAATTTCGAATTCGGAGATAAGTAGGCTTCTGCGAGCTTTAAAGACAATTAAGCGAGCACTTGTGAAATATTGAATATTTGAAATCTCGCTACGTGCTCGCTCAGTACTCTAAAATCATGGGGCGAACTCGGTTTGACAGAGCACGGACGGAGTTTTACGATATCGCGAAAGCCTCTTTAATGCTCGCGGAATCCTACTTATTTCCGAATTCGCAATTTTCGAGTGTTTTCGAGGAAAAACGAGGACTGAAATGCTCCCTCCAGCCTCGCGCAGAACTTTTTTCATAATTATACAAATTCACGGCCAGACCCACAATTCTTAGTGTTTCTTGTTAAGTATCCTAAATTTTAAACTCGAGGTTTCACTTCGTGTGAATGTAAGTTGGGAAATAAAAAAAGTGTCGGTAAGGTGGGAATCTGGTCTTAGGTAAAACGTTTGATTAGAAGAGTTACACATTTAGTTACTTTATGTAAATTGTTCTCGTAAATCAGGAATTTGGACAAAATTGCTAAGTTCGAAAGTTTATTATTTTCGACAGATTATGTATAATTGTATTATCTTAAGATTAGAAAAAATTTAGCTTTTATAGAAATATATTAATTTACAGTAGCCAACAGTGTAATTCATTTGGAGGTCAAGTTTGTTATTTCTATCGCGTTTCTTGATATTTCAATATAGTTATCGCCTACAATCGAAACAAATGTAAATTATTATTACTGCATCATAAACTCCATTTAATATTAACAATCGCGCACATGCGCCACTGCTCCCGATTAGACCGTCGCCATTTTATTTCGCTGCTCCCATAATGCACCGGCGCTCTTCCAATAATTGTTTCAGACACCTATTCTTAATATCCCTATTATAGCTATACTTATTAGGGGTTTGACTATACGATATCCCTGGTATATGAAAAATGGTCAAGGATATTCATTTTCGCTGATCCAGGGATCTTTCTAAATTCCTTCGTTCGTTTTCAGCTAAATGTTTGTCTATAATAAGGAATAATATCCCTGTCACAGCTCAATTTTTTTTACCGTGTATTGTTTCAAAATAGGGAAAATTGGGTTTACGTATCAAAAATTAATATAGCGATTTTCAGCCGTCAAATCTAATATTTTCGTTTGAAGAAAAGGAAAGGATGTTGCATGAACTCTTATAAAACTTGCGAGAATTTAAAATGAACTATTTCAAAGTTAACAAGAGAAGTGAAAACGATAGTTATACATTTTATTTGAAATAGCGAAAATATCGTTTGAAGTTGTTATACAAAGCATCTGAGAATCTCAAACGACTATATTGAAAATCACCACGGCTAACTTACATTATGGAATATTTGACAAAAATATCGGTTGAGCGGCGTTACTTACAAACTCAGAGCATTATGATTTTCAATGATTGAATTAATTTTTTATCAAATACATTTTTTTAACGGAACTGATAATATTTTTGTATGAATAATATTTTTTAATTGATATGTCAGTAACTCAGTATAATAAATTTGAGTGTATTCAGATGAATTATTTTATAAATTGTACTCATAAAATTAAATCTTATTACCTTAAAATATAAATTTTGTTAGGAAGAATTCCTAATGTTTTAAATTTCATAGTAAATAAATCAATTTAAAATAGAAAGAGTTAAGTTTCACTTAAAATGTTTTGAATTATAAACTTTCAGCTCGATCGGAAAATGGCAAAAAAAATCGAGCAGCTTTGTCAAAAGAAACTATATAAAAAATTAAGAATAATAATTGCATAGTTTGCTATGCGTCTCAGATTTCTGTCAACTTCATATTGATAATATCAATTTCTAAAATACATTTTCGAGATAATGATATTTACTATTTTTATATTCCAATGATTTTTCGAAAACTCAGTAAAAAGAATATAATTTTTTCATAGTCTTCATTCTTGAAATGAAGATTCATAATATTACGTATTTAGAGTACTACTTTGTCGGCTTCGCGTTTTAAATACTCGTATGATAATGTTAAGCTTCGCTACTGAAATACGAAATAAATATAATGAAACCTCGGTATTCCCTATTTTGGAATTTAATTATACTAAAGTCTAATTAATTTATTTAATTCATTCTTTCAAAGGTCTCTCAGTGTACAATAATCATTTTAGAGTTCAATGTTTTTCTATTTCTCTTTAAGTAAAAGTTGCAATTCTTATTTATTTATAATGCTGTAGCACTTACTTTATTTCTGGAAAGACTCTCTGTAAATCACATTAGTCCGTTTTTATTGAAAAAATTTATTTCTGAAAACATTTTGTTTACAAAAATAACAATTTTATAAATCCTAAATTAAATTTTTTTAATAAAAATATACGAGTGAGATTTTCAGAGAATTTAAAAAAAATAAAATAAGCCCTACAGCATTAAAATTAAATAATGCTCTTAACTTTTACCTAAGGGTAGAGAGAAAAACATTTAACCCCAAAAAATATTGCTAAATAAACAATGAAAATAGTGAAATATTTATTTCAAAAGTTCACCTTGAGTTATTTTCAATAATTAGTTATAACTATACAGCCACACAAATAAAGTATGCGAATCTGGTAACAAGACACAAGTATTCCTATGAATTTTGGGGCGCTGAATTTAAATTCGGTATCAAAAATCATCCATCACGTCATGGTTGAGGCATAACCTCAAAAAATGACGAAAAATCATGCACTGAGGCAAATAAATCTCAAAATAATGCCAGTGATGCAAATTTTCACTTCAAAAACATGTCGACAACTGTGAAGGATCAACCCTTGCCTAATATCAACTTGTTTAACATAACTTTACGAACTTTACCTCACGAAACACAATTAAAGTGATTGTGTTGTCCCGTTGTGTTTGCGGTACCGTTTAAATCAGCTTGGGATTAACCTGCAAAGAGGTCAAACCTATCCTAACCAAAAAAAACCTGACCTAACCTAACTTAACTTCACGTAACACCATAAACTCATTGTGCTGTCCCGTTGTGTTTGCGGTACCGTTTCATTCAGCTTCGACTTAACCTACATAGAGGTTTAACCTATCCTAACCTAACAAAACCTGACCTAACCTGACCTAGCCGAATGAAATTCCAACACACGTGTAGCTATGTAAGCGTACAGTTACAGTCTCAGTGACATAATAAAATTCATTTCATTGTACTACAGGTGGTTAAAAATTTAGATGCACATTAGGTTCTGTTAAGTTAGATTCATTTGTAGGTTAAGATCGAGTTAACCTATTTAATATAGCACACATTTACGACTGAGAACCGTACGCTTACATAGCTACACGTGTGGTTTATTTTCATTCGGCTAGGTTAGGTGAGGTCAGGTTTTTTTAGGTTAAACTTCTATGTAGGATAAGCCGAAGCTGAATGAAACGGTACCGCAAACACAACGGGACACCACAATGAGTTAAATTGTGTTACGTGAAGTTAAGTTAGGTTACATTAGGTCAGGTTTTTTTAGGTTAGGATAGGTTTGACCTCTTTGCAGGTTAAGCCCAAGCTGATTCAAACGGTACCGCAAACACAACGGGACAAAACAATCAGTTTAATTGTGTTTCGTGAGATTAGGTTAGGTTAGGCTAGGTTAGATAGGTTAGGTGAGGTCAGGTTCTGTTGGGAAAGTTATGTTAAATAAGTTGATATCAGGCAAGGGTTGATCCTTCACAGTTGTCGACATGTTTTTGAAGTGAAAATTTGTATCACTGGCATTATTTTGAAATTTATTTGCCTCAGTGCATGATTTTTCGTCATTTTTTGAGGTTATGGCTCAACCATGACATGGTGGGTGATTTTTGATACCGAATTTGAATTCAGCGCCCCAAAATCTATAGGAATACATGTGTTTTTGAAATTATTGTTATATAATCTTCATTTTTTAAATGATTAAAGTACGTAATTTGCGCAAACTGTTACTTACACATGTAATCATACTCCTAGCACGCTTTCAAAAATCCCACTCGCCGAGAATTGAAACCCTCCCTACCTAAACTACCTAAACTAGTGTGTCCTCACCGCGCGCTCTACCGACTTCGCTATCGAAGTACTTGGATCTCAGTGACAAAAGTTTAGGTGAGAATTTCAAGGCAGGATTCGTATCAAGTCATGCGGTGAGCCTCAACCAACTTCAAAAATAATGTCGTTGAACTCAACTTTAATTTATCATTTTTTATTTAGAAAAATTTTATAATTGAATTTTAATTTATTTCAAAAAAAGCTCGATACTTTTTTTCTTATTATATTAAAAAATGTTTCAAAATATCTAAAAGTAATGAACAATAAATAAAAATTCTCCGTAAAATGCGCAGTTTTCAATTTATCTAACTCTTTTATTGTATATAATACTCTCTTACCCAATTTTTAATGCAAAATAACATTTCCTAAACAATCATTTAAAATATTTGAAAAAGCGAAGTAAGTTTAATTTATTTAACAAAGCATTTTACTTTTTGTTTTTGAATATTTAAAACGCTTAAAAATGACCCAAAGGTAATAAATAATAGAGAAAAGTTGCAAGTAGAAAATACTTTAAAAGCATCAATGACAGAAAATTATATTCTGCTATACGAAAATTTTCATAAACCACACAGTTTTCAATGTATATAATTCTTTTATCATTCCTTTTTTTACAAAGATTTGAATATGGAATTGCTTTCCTAAAACAACAATTTCAACTATGCAACAAATAATTTAACTTTACTTATTTTACAAAGGGCTCAATACTTTTTTCTTTGAAAATATAATCCGGTTAAAAACTAGCTAAAGCATATAAAAAATAACGAACTTTTAAGTTCAAAAACGCTTTAATAACCTTAGTAACAAATAAATATTTTCGGATTTTTGAAAACCTTTGTGAACCGCACAGTTTTCGATTTATTTAATTCTTTTAGAATAATTTTAAATCAGTTTTGAATTTAAAATAACAATTCCTAAAAAATAATTTAAAATATGTAAATAAAATTGATCGCTAGTTTAAATATTACTTATTTAAAAGAATACTCGATACTTTATTTTTCTTTTAAATATAAAATACTTCAAAATCAGAAGAAACAAGAATTCTGTAAAGAAACATTTAGTGCAAGAACTTGCAGGTTAAAAACGATCTCACGGTGGTCGGCTGAAAAATATTTGTTTGCTTCTTTCTTGCATTCTCAATTATTTTATTTAGAAAATTTGCAAGTGTCAATTTTTTAATTGTTCCTTTATAAAATGAAGTGCAGTCTTAATAACCTTTTCAACAATGTTATTGCATTATTTTTTCTTAAATATTTTTCTTCAAAAACGCTAACAATTTTTTTAAATTATCAAGAAAATCTAACAACTGTATTTCAAAGCATTTTTTAAAGCTTATAATTTTATTTTATGCTGTCATATATTCATTTTTTATTATTTACATAATAAAAAAAATTATGTAAGTATATTAGTGATTGCCAAAATTTGAACCATTTGTAGTCCAAGACAATTTCCATGATTAATGAATTCTTCGACTGAAAAACTTAATTTTATTAAGTTTTTATAAATATACATACTAAGAATATCCGCATTAAATTTTCTATAATTAATGACATGTTGAAATGAAATTTTCTATGGTCATTGAATTCATTGACTGAAAAACCTAATTTTGTTAATTTTATTTACAAGAACTTAAATTTCTACCTAATTATTTAAAATACCAACATTATATGCGCGCTATAGTACGCGGGAAGCATTGCATTGCCAATTAATAACATAAAAATATAAAACAAGATATTAACTATTTCAAATAGCAAGTAAGAATATAAAATTGAAAATTATTTGAGAAATTCCTGCCAGATAAAGGAATTTGTTTTTCATGAAGAAAATTTCTAAAGTTAAAAAATCTGTTGCCTGAAACTCATTTAGTTTAAATTAGAATAACACATGATCATTTTATATTTTCAAAACTATATTTTTTACTTACCACTTTCATGAATTTTGCCATTTTTGTGATTTTAAAACTGCTATGAACAAACACGAAAATTTTGTGAAAACAAAATACAACTATGTCTTCTAACTCTAATTTAAATTAAATAAGGTTCACATAACAAAATTTTTAACTTTTTAGAAATCAATTTTTATCTAGCCGAATCCAAAAAAGTAATATTTCCTTGTTGAATGAAGAATTCCTGTATTTAGCAGGAATATTCATTGTTATTTCTAAGTTCGGATAATTTTTTGTTACCTTGAACACTACACAAAAATAATTTCAGGGTGGCCGTTTTAATCGAGGAAAAAATTCCCAGTCATTTTCTGATTCACAAAAATGTTTCACGGTTACAAAAATTCGAAATGGTTTAATTTTGAGTAGATGAACACACAAAAATAATAAGCGAAACAAATTATGGACGCAGTAAATTTATAACCTTTTAATGATTTTAAGAATGAAATGACTTTTGAGTCTTGCATAATTATTTCAAAATTAAAAACACTTTTTTCAAATCTATTAAAAAATTTTAATTTCTTGCCACCAAAAACTTACCAATGCAATAAACTTATAATTTTTTTATAGTTTTATGAGTGATTTTATTTGTGTGTCAGCCTAAAGTTAGTAGTCTATCAAAGTTGCAAATTCCTATCTACATTTGCATAAATAAAATTGATTATGTGCACCAATGTTTTGAATTTTATAAATATTATTGAATTTCAAAATCATTGTTAGCGGCGAAGAGAACCAACTTCATAACATGTCAACATGTCGATTATTATATTAAATAAGATAATTATGCAGTAAGAACTAAATTAATTTAGACTAATATATTAATTTTCATAGTATGTGCGTGATGTCTATCGTATCAAGTCTACAGTTCTTATATTGAAAAAATTTATGTTATTCTATCACATTCGTTTGAAATTAATAATTACTTGAAGGAAAATATTCAAGCATTGTTCTAAGAGAAATTATTTCTTCGCTGAATACATTCATTTTTTCGTCTCAAGAACATGAACATTGTTTCAATTAAAATAGTAGTGAAAATAAGTATATGAATTTACTTGGATCAAGAAACCTTTTGTTAGTTTTAGTTACTCATCATAAGAATACTATACACTTAATTCAATATTTTATTAAATTTGACGCAAATAAGTATAATGGAACAAATTAACTGAATAGTTTTTTGCTAAGAGTAAATATATTCATGATTCAAATAGTTGTCCTGATTCTATTATTTTCTTGATTCAAGAAAATCGGTCCCTTGTAAAAAGAATATACTTGCTTCTTTCAAGTAAAATCAGCCAAGGAAACTAGCCTACTTGATTTAATGCAAATTTTTTTTCAGTGTGCTGTATTTACACTAGAGGCGAAAAAGGCTCCTGTCTAGGGCGGCAAATTTTGAGGGGCGGCAGGGCTGCTGACAATATATATTTGTTTAATTTAAATTTTTAACGTTAAAGAATATTAAAATATATTGCTTACAAAATTTGATATAAAACATTTAGTATTTAAAAACACAGTTTGTATTTTCGGCGGTCAATTTTTTGCAGCAATCTTACAGTTTACAGAGGGAGCACTTTCAGAATATATTTTAGTCCATTGCAGAATAGAAGTAACCAATGAGAGAAATCGCGATTGTACCTTTGAGCTGACATTGGTAAATGAGTTGCTGTTGAGAGTGCGCCTTCAGTGATCCCAACTTTGGCATGTTGAGCTACTGCTCTTGTCTGGAACAGCGGCACTCATTGGCCACTGCACGGAGAAAAAAGTTCGGTGGCTCCTACCCTTGCAAGGGTTAGAACCACTAAACGGAATAGTAAATTATGGACGGGCCACTACAAGAGTAGAATCTACTGAACGCGTGTTGAGTCGACTCTACTAGTCGCTGAAGAGTAGCTTCTACTACGCAGGCAGTCGCACGTACAATTCCTGTTCAGTAGAACATACCGAAAATGAGTGCGATCTACTGAACAAGAATCGTACATGCGACTGCGTGCGTAGTAGATGCTAGTCTTCAGTGATTAGTAAAATTGCACTTAAAATTAAAAAAAAGAATCCTTAAAAATTTATAATTACACAAAGTACATGGTTTTTTTCAAGATATACATGCATCTACATATGATTAATTGGTAAATCGTATTTTTAACACTTTATTAACAATAAAAATTTCGCACACAACGAGGGGGATTCGAACGCATAACCTATCGCACGCTAATCAAGGACCCTAACCATTCACCTATCGAGACTAGTTGTCAGCAGCTTGAAAAACTAGGAATGGATTCTTAACCACATACAAATTAGATTTATTAGGTCTGAATTTTTCTAATTTTTTGGTTTACAACTAAAATATTAAAATAAGATATTTTATATTGCCAAATGTATTATACATATTTGTTTCAAAAATTGAATGTCTGAATTTTCAAAAAACTGATCAGAGAGGTTACCTTTATACTTACAACTAAGGACCGTCAGAGGGCTATACAGTCGATTTTACTGAACAGATAGTCAGCCTTCGTACTCTTCTGTTCAGTAGAATCAACACAACGCTGTTTAGTGTTCTTGAATCAACGAGTAGTTACTGTTACTATAAATCAGCTTACTAAACGCAAATAGTAGCATATACTCTACGAGTTCTCTCCGTGTGTTAACGCGCGATTCAAACCGGGTATAATTAGCGATTATTGAAATTAATATAGATAATTATTATAAATTGCACAGCAATATCAGAAATCACCTAATCTGTAATGTAAGATTAAAATAAAATAAAATTTCGTATATTTTGAAAATAATAGCATATTTTCTTTAAATTCAAAAGCTAAATTTATATTTCATTAACCAAGGTTTTTGCATTATTGTCTTTTTCCCTTCTCAAATCACAAAATACGTTTTTTCTTATATTTATGTTCTTATATTTATATTTACGTTCTTATATTTATGTTTCCATAATTGTTAACTATAACCCAGTTTGAATCGCGCGCGAATAGCGATCAATAAGTGCCGCTGAGCCAGACAAGCGCAGTAGCTCAACATGCCAAAGTTGGGATCACTTTGCGCCTTTACCATTCATTAGTGTATGCTGTATATGTATGTGGCAGGTCGTCAAATGCTTTTGGGATTTTATTGCAAATTAATTATAATTGATAATTAAGATTTGATTGTGTGACCGCACGTAACTTTAAAATGTTTACCGTATTTAAAAAGTGAAAAAACGAAAATCACACATGATTGGCTGTTCCTTGTTAGTTATAATTGTTTTAAACGATGTATTCTTTTTTTTAAATTATAGGTTATGTCAGGTAATAGAAAGAAATTAAGTGGGCATGAACATGATCTAAGAATACACGGTCTAGCCATCAGCTCCCCCAATTTCGTCTCCATTCGCACTCCACCACTTTTAGCCATCTTGGTTACCATAGCAACCGTTAGCGTCTCGGTCTTCACTTAAAAGATTTGAAATCATTAATTATGGCTACATTGTAAATCAATGTCAATACCTGTGAAAGTTCTCAATATTCAAATAAGGTGCAAGAAGCGGACACTGCTGACGCTATCCGTTTGTCAAAGCGCGTCGTGTTAAGATTAACTTTGTGAAATTTCTAGTGGTGTTTCTATTGAAAATACCATTGAAATCATTATTTCATATGAATATAAGATCTGAACATGTAACTTTGTGTACCCTGAGAGGGTTCTTTTGTTCTCATTTAGTGCTTATGTATATACGAAATATAAAAACGGATATTATCATAATACAGGATATGATATCGATATTTTGCATTTATTCATTTCTGCTTAAAGCCCGAAAACAATATTCGTTTTTCTCCTTAGGCGGATGATACTTCATTTCATTCGCGTTAAAAGGTACAATTCCTCAGGTGCCTTGAGAGGTTATGTTATCCATATATCTAAGTATTTCTTCTGTATTACAAGTTAGATGTTATATATTTGTTTATACTTTTTTAGATCGCGCATCTCAAAAATTTCATTATTTTCAAACTAATTTAATTTATTTATAAGCTATATAATTTCTTTATCTTTTACTTACAATCTTCGCTCATTGCATTTATTCCTTTCAAATATACTTCATTCTCGCGCGCTCACTTATCCAATATGGTTAAAAGTGGTGGAGTTGCTCCTTATTGGTTAACTTTTTTTAGTTGCGTGTGGCTAGAACGTGTATTCTTAGATCATGGGCATGAATATAAAAAAAAGCAAAAGAAAATGCTAAACATCTTGAGAAATACATCGCAAAGCTTCCAAAATCAGATTCTTTTGTCTTAAAGCTGAAACCAAATCTCACAGAAAAATTGAATGACCACGGCGACTTAAAGTTAGAATAGTCAAGTAGTAAGTTGATAATGTAAAGAGATATCTTTTCTCTTCTTTCCAATCCTGTATTTACTTTTTCTATGCTTTTGCTCATAATTATAAACTGTTTTTAATAGATTGTAGTAGTGTTGTTGAAAGAAATTGACATACTTCAGACAATTCAGATTTCAATTCAATTCTACGTTTCGAGAGTCAAAACGCTCTCCTCATCAGGAAACAATAGTTCTATTTAGGTCAACTTATTATAATGATATAACTATAGTAATAAACCCGTTACTATTAGTATGGAGAAAAAAATATATATAATAAATTGATTGAAATTAAATAAAATTATAACATTTTGAAACAGTGCGGTTATAAAAATAAAAAATAAAATTGTATTTACCTGTGTGAAATTTTCTATGTTGTTAAAATATTTTTTGAATAATAAGAGTCTTCATGTTAAAGATAATGTTTAAGAAATATAATCAATTATAGTATAAAAGTTGGAATTTAAAATAAGAGACAGAACTTGTGTTCTGCTCCATTTTTGTGTCTAAAATCAAGAAAGTGAAATAGAAAGAAATAGGGTACAAGGATAGAAAGTCAGTAACGTACCAAGAAATTCGTAGTAGAGGTTCCATAATGGTACCTAATAAAACGAAGATATACTTGATAATTTCACAAATTTTCCGTAAATTTAACTAACAAGGAAAGGAGTCGAACATTTTAAATCAAATTAAACAATCTAAAATCATGTTACATAAAGGACTATCATGTTTAATATCAGTGACTCCATTAAGACATCTATCTCCATTGTTCTTAATAAAGAACATTTCAGCTACCAATCTTTTAAATTTGTTAGGCTCATGGTGTAGAACTTTCACATGTCTCCAGTCAATCTCATGACCTGTCTGAACTTCACGTTTGGCTATTACTTTATGGTTTTTTGGACCCTGTCTAAAGTTATCATGATGTTCTTTATTTCTAATACAAAATGATCTACCAGTTTGGCCTATATAACCCTATAAAACACATTTCACATTCTAAACAATCAATTTTACACCACATTAGTCAAGTTAAAAGTTTCTAAAACGTCTTTATTTAATTTGATAAATTTGTTAAATTTGGAATCAACTCTAAAAATTGTTTTAAGATCAAAGTCTTTTAAAATCCTTCTGACTTCCAACGATAACCTACCGTTAAATGGTATACAGTCTGTCAAGTTAAAGCGTGGGTGGCTTTACTCGCAGTCGGTAAGGTGTATCGACATGATTTTGGTGTCAAAATATTAAGAAGAGCTCCC
>NC_046666.1:84347774-84356115 GCF_010883055.1 Belonocnema kinseyi | reverse complement strand
TGAAAGAGGGAGCTCTTCTTAATATTTTGACACCAAAATCATGTCGATACACCTTACCGACTGTGAGTAAAGCCACCCACGCTTTAACTTGACAGACTGTAGGAACAATAATGTTTGACTTTATAATATTAACTGGAATTAAATTTAACTGTACTGTATTGTATTCTTTCAATTTTTTTAATAAAATTTTTTTTGATAAAAAATAGAGTGTCAAGATATTTTGGTTCACGATACCAACTTTCCCAGAATATATGGTCTACCAAAAATACACAAACTGAATTGTCCTATGCGTCCTGTTGTATCTCTTATCAATTCTCCAACTCTAACAATGGCAAAACTATTCAATAAAATATTAAAAGAAGCTTCAGTTATTCCAAAAAGTCAGGTAAAAAATTCTTTTGCCTTTAAAAACATAATAACTAAACGAACTGTTCCTCATGATCATATTATGGTTTCGTTCGATGTTTCATCTTTATTCAAAAATGTACCATTAGAACTAGTTAAAAATAGTATTCTCAGGAGATGGATAAATATTAAAAATTGTACTGACTCACCTCTCAGTGAATTTAAAAAAGGAACACAATTTTTAATGACGCGAATAGTTTTTCAATTTAACAATTTATATTATAGACATATACATGGTGCTCCAATGGGCTCTCCAATATCACATATTTTGGCAGATTTAGTTATACAAGACTTAGAAAATACAGTTATTAATCATCTAGATTTCAATATACACATTTATTACAGATACGCCGATGATATTTTCATGATTATATCAAAAAATAAGTTAGATTACGTTTTACTAAAGTTCAATTCTTATCATCCTAGATTTAAATTTACTGATGAAATTGAAATTGATAATTCTATACCCTTTTTTAATGTTAAGGTTATAAAGACTAATGTTGGAACTATCATTACTGATTGGTATAGGAAAGGCACTTATTCAGGTACATAAATTAATTTTCTTTTTAATCATCCGATTCAACAAAAAGTAGCTACTATTAAAAATCTCGTTGACACAATGTTCAAATTATCACACGAGTCTTTTTACAATACTAATATTTATTTAATTAAAAATATTTTGGTTTTGAATAATCATCCTATGAAATTTGTTAATGTACACATTAAAGATAAATTTAAAAAATTGAAAGAACACAATACAATACAGTTAAATTTGATTCCAGTTCATAATATGAAGTCCAAAATTATTGTTCCTATACCTTTCCACGATAGGTTATCGTTGGAAGTTAGAAGCATTTTAAAAGACTGATATTAACACAATTTTTAGAGTTGCTTCCAAATTTAACAAATTTATCAAATTAGATAAAGACGTTTTAGAAACTTTTAATTTGACTAATGTAGTGTATAAAATTTATTTTTTAGAATGTGAAATAAGTTATGTAGGCCAAACTGGTAGATTACTTTGTACTAGAAATAAAGAGCATCAAGATAACTTTAGACAGGGTCCAAAAAACCATAAAGTAATAGCCAAACATGAATTTCAGACAGGTCATGAGATTGACTGGAGACATGTGAAAGTTCTACACCATGAGCTTAATAAATTTAAAAGATTGGTAGCTGAAATGTTCTTTATTAAGAGCAATGGAGATAGATGTCTTAATGTAGTCACTGATCTTAAACATTATATTATTCCAAAATTATTTTAACAACATATCAAATTTCACACAAGACTACTACAATCTATCATTATCTCAGACGAAAAAACATCAACATCAACACCGGATCAACAACATCGATTTGAATTAAGTAAAATATACTGTTTTTTATAATTGAACTATATATGGGACATTTTCGATACTTTATAGATATTTATAAATTTGATTATGAGAAAATATTTCTTGCTGAATATGTATGAAAATATTTTTATTCAAATACGTGTAAACTGAAAAATGTAAAATTGGAAAGTTAACAAAAAAATCTATTTTTAATAAACTATAATTTGAAATATATGTCATTGATGGTCATGGTTCAGATCTTGGCTATTATTATATAAATAAATCAATCAAATAAGATTTAAATTGTTCTGCCAGATTTAATTTTTGTTTCTCTATTTTTAACCGATTATCCCGAAATTGCTCCATCACAAAGTCCTGAAAATCCTACTTTGAGTAGCTTTTCTGGCCCTGATAACTTCTCGCAACATAGAGGTCAAGAGTATTCCTTCCTCCAAATGATAATTCCGAATATCCCTATAATCAATATACACATAATATTTCACTGGTGTACAAAGAATTTAATTTAGAAAATCCAAGCTTTAGTGAAGATCCAGCTAAATGGATGATCAACGATTCTACAGTGGAATATTTAATTAAGTTCAGTTTCAATCAACATATGGATTCTGATTTTTTAAAGTCAAAGCGTTAGTATACACATAATGTTGTGAGAGTCCAAGTCCCTATTTAATCGAAAACTGCAAAATGAAGAAGTTCAACCTCGACATTAGTTCATTTACTCAGAAAGTACGATTTCTATTTATTGCGGTCCTTGCAAACTTTTCAAAGAGTTAAATTTATTTACTACAGGCTCTAATGATTGGAAAAGCGCCCAGGACCGTGTAATACAACATGTACATTCTACAGAGCATAAAGACAGTATTATGTCGATTTTGAGTAGAAAAATCATAAATCAACGAATCGATGAGGCTTTAATTAATGAAACTTAAATCAATTACTGGAGGAATGTGTTGAAACGTGTAGTGCCAACCGTGGAACATTTAGCATCTCGTGGATTACCATTTAGAGGCACTGAGGACAAATTTGGCTCTCCACGATCTGGTAATTATGTAATGGCTTTAAAACTGATAGCTGAATTTGACCCTTTTTTAACAGAAAATATCAAGCTTCATGGAAATAAAGGTAGTGGAACAACGGCGTATATTTCATCTTTTGTTTGTGAAGAGTTTATTCACATTATTGGAAACAACGTAGTGTATGAAATAGTAAATAAAGGTAAGCTAGCCAAATACTTTTCAAATAGCGTAGATTCAACTCCAGATGTAGCTTACTCTGACCAACTAACGTTTATAATAAGATATGTATCTGAAAACTGTTTACCAGAAGAAGATTTCCTTAAATTCATTCCAAGTTGTGGTCACAAAGGAGAAGATATGGTTACTGCGATTTTAGATGTCTTAGCTGAATACGACCTGGATGTAAAAAACTGCCGTGGTCAGTCATATGAAAATGCGAGCAAAATGTCAGGATTATATTCAGGAGTTCAAGCGAGAATTTTGGTGTTGGTTTCTCTGGTTGTTTACGTTCCATGTGCACCACATTCGCTCAATATTGTGGGAACAAATACTGTCAAAAGTTCATCAATGGTAGAAGCTTTCTTCGCTATTCTACAGCAGCTTTACAACTTTTTCTCACCATGAACGCATAGGTGGAAAATTCTATTAGCTAATCTGAAGCCTCAATCTTCTGTCGTGAAAAACCTATCGAAAACTAGATGGTCTGATCAAGCTGATGCATGCAAAAGTGTATGTCAATCCTGGAATGAAATTTTGAATGCCTTGTCTCATATTGCGAACGATGAATGTCAGAAACCTGACACTCGCCAAGAAGCGTTAGATCTTCACAATTCTCTCAACAGCCTTGACAACTGCCTCATTGACCTTCTATGGAATGATATCCTCGAAGGATTTAGAGTGGTTAGCAAAGCGCTCCAGGCTCAGGATTGTCATATAATTCTAGTCGTTGAATTATATCAGAACTTAATAACATACGTTACGAACAATGGGACTGAATTTGATAGTTACGATGAAAAGGCTAAAAATATGTGTAAACAGACTTCATACAAGCAAGATAATTCAAGAAAGCGACTAAGGAAGTCGCACTTTGAAGAAACAACAGGAACAGAGTATGTGTTATCCGGCAGAGATAACATGAAAATAAACATGCATCTTTTTATTATTGACAGATTGGTAGTTGAATTACAGAGACGATGCAAAGCATACGAGTTACTACAAGACAGATTCGCTTTCTTGACACTGCTGCAGACCAAAAAGAGTGATGAAATAAAAAAAGACTGCCAAAAGTTCTTTTCGACATATCCGAATGATTTGGGAGAGGTATTGAAGTCCGAATGTCTTCATCTAAGCGCACACTTGAAGACATTGAGAATTGAAAAAGTTTCGGCAACTAATCTGTCTGCTATGTTCTCAGAAAAAGGGCTTATGGTTGTCTATCCCAATTTCAACATAGCACTGCGCATGTAACTGTCAATTCTCGTCGCAAAGTGCTCAGGCGAACGTTAGTTTTCGGCATTGAGCAGAGTAAAGAGCTACTTGCGCTCGAGTATGGAACAAGACAGATTAAATTCTCTTGCTATTCTCTATATCGAATCATCTTTCTTGCGAAACCTAGATTACGATAAAATTATCAAGGAGTTTGCCGAACAAAAAGTATGTAAGATTTAGGACCTTATTTTCGCTATTTGCAATGGTGCTAAAAATTTGTTAAAGAATGTGAAAAAATGGCAAGTGAAAGTCAGGACCTTTTTTTTTAGCAGGAGGGTGCGGGAAAATAATCCGGCACTGCGTGCAGTTTTATATTTGGAACCAACTATAAATTTTGGTTTGAAAAGACCGTTAAAACTAGGTCAATTTATGTGAAAGGATAACAATAGAGAATTAGTAAGGTCATCTGTAGATTTGTACAGTTGGGAAAGTTACATCTATGCACGTCCATGTCCACGGGAACCTATATCAGCACGTCGAAAATTCGACGTGTAAGTTGCCCCTCTCTCATAAAATTTTAACTCTTTTTGAGTCAACAAATTTTCTTGACTTGTTATTTTCGTCGCTTGTGTCGTTTGCACAAAATCTATTATCTTATTTTAATGCTGTTTTTTTACGAATAAAACAATAACTACTTAAGTGATGAAAAATTAATGATAACAAATTTGTTTTTCTTATCATGAATTCTTTCATATTTTTCATAGCCTAAAATTTTACTTCCCGTTTTTTTTTATTGTGTGAATGCGGTCACTTTTCTACATTCATTTGCAAATGAACTTTGCCTTTTAGTTTAGGACAGTTAAAGAGTATATATACTAAAGAGCAATCCAATCGCTCGATTCTTTCGAAAGTTATCTTGCTAACAGATTAAAAATCTACAGATATAGGAAGTATTAAAACATGGAAATTATTTTGATACAAACAGAGGGGTGGGGGAGGTTTAAAATTTACACAAATCTAATACTTTCTCTTATCAGAATGTGAAATCAATTTTTTAAATAAACATTGTATTGGAACTTTTGTTGTTTTTCCATATTTTTAATTGATGTAGTTTCAATATTTATTCATGTTTAGTAATAAAAATCTTGCAAATATAAGGAATGACGTTGGCATTTAGCTTGTAAGGAGGTTGTGAAGAAAATGTTCTCGCCTCTCCGTAGCTCAGTTGGTAGGGCATCAGACCGGCGATCTTAAGGACCTGAGCTCATATCCCAGCGGAGCTAGAAAGAATTTTTTTCTCAATCTTAAAATTAGTCAATATTCTAATAATATTGATTTAGGCCAAGTAAACAAACAAAGTTAACATATAAAACTATTGATTAATTTCCCTGGAAAAAAAACCTACATCAATAATAAAATGTTATTGTAGCTAGTGTCGTTTTTCCAAAAACTTTTTTTTTCATTTTCAAACAACAGTCGCGCGCCCTAAGCGCGCTCAAGCTTGTGAGAGAAGCGAGCCGCGGCAGGAGAATGTGCCCGCGCAGCAGGTAGATTTTTTGTTTTGCATGTTCCTGCAAAGGTACAGTAGTTGGTATAGATTCCTTTGCAAGATTTTTAACTGAGTCGAGAATTATATTGTACTGAATAGCCTTTAAAAACAATATCAAAACCCTTTCAAACATTCGATACATTTCTCTTTCTAACCGCTTAAACAGCTTAAACAATGGGTCGGCCAACAATGCCGACCAATCTAGAGCCGGGGGAGCCAATGAAAATGGATTCAATGCGATGGATCGGCGGGATCTCGTGACCTTTGGGTGGACGGAGAAACTGAATAACGACTTGCTAGACTGCTACGATGCGAGTGTGGCCCGTGAACGGGGTTACATGGCACAGCTGCTTGCTCTGTGGTGCGAGACACACCCGGAGCTATCGCACTTTTCGCAGCAACGTCTGCGAAACCATGCTGAACTACTCCGTAAAAGGGGTTATGTAAGCGGAACGCCTATCCTACCACAGCTAGAACAAGCCGGCAACAAAGAAAGAGAGGCGACACTAAGACCAACCGCGGGCAGGCATCCAATAGATGAAGAGCAATGCTTTACGACCCGGAGAAACATCAACACCAAGGTTTCTCTCAAGCCTAAAGATCTGGTTGAAATGGATGACGAGCTTCGTGGACATTTTTCCGGTGAATCCGACCTCTGGGCTATCAATTATTGTGTGTATAATGCAGCAAGAGCTTTGGCCGATGCGAACCGTAAAACAAAACCAACGGCTGATCATAAGACCAAAAAATGAATGCATCAACTTGCCATAAAGATAGGCTGGGTAAGACAGTACGCGTCCCGCATTCAATGTGTGATTGACTACATCACATCTGGCAGGAATTTTACCGCCAAGGTTCGAAAGTTCGCGCGCGATCTCCGGACCCGTTATCACACACTTAACAAGTCAAAGCTGCTGACCATCAGGCAGCATATTGTTGAGAGAATACGGACACTATCTGACGCTAAGAGAAATCTCGAGCGGAGGGAGAGATGGATCAGAGAAAATCAACAGTTTCTTTCTGACCCATCTCGAATGTTCCAAGACCCTCTAGTTACTGTCGAACACCCACCCCAACCAGAGGAGGTCGAAGTATTTTGGAGAGAAGTCTACGAAGTTCAGCATAGACTGGACGAAGACTCAGAAAATATAAATAGCTTCAAGGAGTTATGTGTTGCCCTCATAACACCTGATAAAGAATGCCCACCCATGACTACCGAGGAGGTGACAAAAGTATTAAGAGGGATGAAGAACTATTCCGCACCGGGACCAGATTGTATCAAAACCTTCTGGTGGAAGAAGTTTTCTTCAACCCATGAGCATTTGGCCTGTATTTTCACCTCATATTTGAAGTCGGAAGAGCCAAATCCGGAGTGGTTGGTGGAAAGGCCCACAATACCCCTGCCGAAAATAGGCAACTTAGCTGACCCGAAGAACTACAGGCCAATAACTTGTCTGAAAACGCTTTATAAGATATTCACAGCTATCCTAAATGATAGGATTGTTCGGGCAATTGAACCTGTGTGGCAGGAAATGTATGAACAACGAGGCTCAAAGAAAGGTGCACCCGGATGTCGGGAGAACCTGTTCATCGACAGATGTGTCTGCAAAGATGCAACATTTTACCAGCGTGACCTATCGATGGCCAAGGTTTATTTGAAGCGAGGAAAACTTAATGGCATCCCTGAAGATCCTGAGCTCGTTGATAGAAGCGCCATACGACACCTTTGCGCTGGAGAGACTTATACATACCTGGGCGTGCCACAGAGCCGCATTCAGGATGTGACATTTATAAAGGATACTCTCCGAAGCAGATACAAACGTCTCATCCGACAGATTTGGTCTTCCGAACTGTCGGCGAGGAACAAAGTATCTGCAACGAACATGCTTGTCGTCCCGGTACTACTCTATTCATTTGGAGTAGTTCCATGGACGAAGAACGAGCTCCGATTTCTTGATATCGGAACAAGAAAGGTTATGCACATGAACAAAAGCATGCATCTTAAGTCTTCCGTTCCGCGACTGTACATCTCACGCCGTCAAGGGGGTCGCGGAATATTGAGTCTTAAATGTCTTCAAAACAGGATTATTCTGCGTACAGCACATAGAGTTGCAATTGGAAGAGAACCTCTTCTTAAAATGGTCAGGAATCACGAGGACGTGGGCAAAAGAGCATTTCTGTACAAAGCGGCGGAGGAGGCTGCTGAAACACTCGGACTTGACTTCAGTATTAGGGGTGAGCAAAATGCATAAAATCTAATCCATCTCGAGTACTCACTCCTGAAAGCCCGGATTAAGAAAGCACAAGAGAAAAACTTTCGTGAACAGCTTCTCGATAAGAGGATGCACGGAATCCTCCACAGAAATGTGAAGGATCAGTCAATGTCTTGTGAGCTAATGTTTGCTTTCCTTAAATCGCCCAGGTTGAAGTCTGGTACAGAGGGTTTCATTTTTGCATGCCATGATGGTGTCATTTCCACCTTAACATAGCGTCGCCACATTTTGAGCCAAGACATTCCCGATGATAGCTGCAGGACGTGCCATGCACACCCCGAGCATTTAGCTCACATACTATCTAGTTGTCCAACACAC
>NC_046666.1:84341480-84347674 GCF_010883055.1 Belonocnema kinseyi | reverse complement strand
GAATATTACAATTTTTATTTTTTTGAAGAAAATTGTTAAGGTTTATACTCGTTCAGACCCTCAGATTCGGAATTTTTCATTTAAATATAACTATTTCATTAATTACAAATTTTTCATTCATGAATTTTAATCTTATTTATGAGACGAAAAATGTGCGACCATCTGAGCCAAGACAAGTCTTGTCTTGAGACATGTAAACCTCGTCTTAGCCAAGACAAGGCCTCAACTTGAGGCAAGCAAAAGCCGTTTTACTAGTGGTGGCCATAAAAGTAAGACGAAGGCCTATGTCTCGACTCAGTTTTTAAGCGCAGCCCGACATCGATGTCTTGGAGACAAACTCAAGACATAACCAAGTCGAACTCAAGTCACAGCATCTTTAATCGGACTGGAATGTTAACTGATCGGTCTTTCTATGTTTGCCTTCCTATTGGTCCTCGCCGTAAACATTCCACGTGTCATGCTTCTTTATTTAATATCGATTTTGTGTAAAAACCTTTGAATCGTGGTGGACACAGTCACTCGTTTCTTTCGCGTCTAACTAGATATACTAAAGAAGTCGCTTGTGTAATTGCTTACTTACTAGGTACAAAGTATTTTCAAAAACTCCGAAAACTCTTGCAGTAGAACTCGGCGTAGAAATAAGAAGTTTTTATTTCAAAAATTCGGTGTCGTGCTAGAAAATAGGTTCACAGCCTTCCTTTAAGGTGAAAATCTGCTTGAATCTAAAAAGGTGCTTAATTATTAAAGTGTCACAAAAACAATCTGCAACAAAAATGGATTTTTTCTGTTTTGAAATTATTTAGCTCCTGTTAAATGTATATGATTTCAATCAATTTATATTATTACAATTCATAATATGGGTTGGTATTGAAACAAAAGTATTTTTAATGTCTTATTTTTATAATTGAAAAACGTACGGATCATATTAAAAAAATGGTTACTAAATATTTTACTGCAACTTTTGTCGTTTTTCTATATATTTAATTTTCTTACTTTCAATTATCTTTTTTACGATTCAAACTAGAAATACGCGTCCCAGCGTAAGCTGGTTTTAAGCAAATCTGAAGATTTAATTCAGGCGAAAAAATTTTTTAAATAAAATGTTATTGTAGCTTGTATCATTTTTCCTAAAATTTTGTTTTATGATTTTCAATATATTTTTATAACAAGACGTTATAAAAAAATTTGTAGAAATTTTTGGTTAAACAAGTTTTGTCTTTTAAGCTTTTTCGTCTCTTTGGTCGGGTTTTCACCAAATTTAGTCCTTTATTTTGAATATTATGTTTTAAGCTTAAAACAAAACGTACGTTTCGTATAAAAAAATTATTCACGACAAATTTGAATGAATTTTATTCTTTTTTTGGAGATACATTTTTGTCTATTCATTTTTTTCATAGCTTGTGTAGTTATTTCCAAAAATATAATTTGTTTATTTTCAATGCTTTTACGAATTAAACAAAAACTACGCATCTTATCCAAAAAGAATTAAGGAAAATTTTTTCGCTTTTTTTGGCTACACAAATTTTGTCTTATTTTTTTCTTAGCCTGTATCGTTTGTCCAAAAATTTAAGTTTTTTTAAATATCTTAATGTTGTTTTTTACGAATAAAAAAGTACGCGTCCTTTAAAAAAGTGAATTATAACAAATTTGTAGACATTCTTAGGATGCGCAATTTTAGTTGATTCAGTTTTATCGTACCTTGCATAGTTTGACCGCAAAATGGAATTTTTTATTTTTCATTATTCTTCGTGCGATTCAAATTTGAAGTTTTTACTTTTTTTTTAATTCAAAAAATTTTCATGATAATCTTGTAGGGCATTCAAAAATCAATCTGCCTATGGGATACAGGCATACACACAGACATACGTAGAAACCTTCTTGATAATCGGTTTTTCTGCCTCAGGGGGTTTCAAAACGTCGACATTTTATGAAAACACACAATTTCAAATTTTAAGCAAAACCAGTGCCTTCTCATTAGGATGAAAATGTAAAAATTGGTATTTGGGCTTCTTTCATTCCGCACGAGCGAACACTATGCGAGAAGTTTTAATCACTAAAGCAACTTGAATCGTGTGGATCAAAGTATTAGAGTCTGATTCTTAGTAAATGCTCTAACCAAAGCTACATCACTGAATGCAGTTTTTATCTAAAGCCACATACACTAGTGTAGCACAGATTTTAAATAATCGTCCTGACCCTTGTTGCCATGCAGCTGCAGTACTTTCACCGTTCAACGACACCAGTTTACACCTTTGCCTTACGGAAACACAGCAAGCCGCACAGTAGGTAAAAAGCACTTTTCTCGGACAAAAATTGCCCGACAGTTTAGTTCTTACTGAACTTTAATGTTCTTTTTTATAACCAGCCGTAGGTCTTTCCTGTATAACGAGTAATTGCGGATATTTCACTACAACTAAAGAATGGTTATTTAACAACAAACGTTTAACTTTTTTTCGCCTAAGATTTCAATCATACCATTTCTTTTAAGACTTTCAAATTCATTAAAACAGGCCATAACCAAAAAAAAAATCTTCAATGGACTCCAGAAAGAAAAAAACTATTTATAGTGTTAAAAACAAACGAATGAATATAACAAAAATGTACTTGTCTAACAATAATTGGCTGTTTTAAATCCAGGGATTTATTATACGATAACACATATTATTGTGCAAGTATATTATGAAACAAAATATTATTCCACTAATTTGTCATGACTAGCAATTATTTTTCTGCACTATGAAATAGATATGTGTTTCTAAAGAACAGCATCTATCAATTATTACGAATTGCCAACAATTGTTAATTATATAAACAATTTTTATCAAAAATTCACATTTTGAACTATATATATATATAACTATTATTACTAAATATATAACTATTTTATTCCAAATGAGCTTTTTTTTATTAAAGATTAATTTACATCTAATATTGATGAATAGCATTTACTACGATTTTGTAGCTCACGTTGATGATAATCATATTCTTTAATTAATGAACTTTGCATTTTTATACCACAATTTTGATAGATCAATTTAGTAAAATTTTTGAACGCGCATTGTAATAATCAACAATGACCTTATATGTTGAAAAACACATGTAATAAGCTTGTTGTCACTTGGTAAACTCTTCCCTGCAAATCTTGGTTAAGTCTCCCCAACATTAGTTCATGCGTTCAGTGTCATAAAAATTCAACTCTGGTTAAAAATTTAAATATTTTGTTGAAAATCTTTTCTTTTTGTTTTAAGATATCCACCACTACGTTTTCATTGAGAATTCTTTTTTTTAATGCAACTCTTTTTGGTTAAAGATTAATCTTTTTTGAATAAAAATTTGGCCATTCAGTTTAAAATTTATACTTGTAGGTTGAAAATGTAACTATTTGATTAAAAGTGAAACTATTCGGTGTCAAATGCAAATCTTCCATTAAAAAATCAAATTTTTAACAACACCGTTTACACTGAAAATGAAAAGGTTTAATTTTCAGTTTTAAAAAATTAACGAATTTGAAATCAAATAGTTACTTTTTCACCCAAAAATATAACATTTTAACAAAGTGTTTAAACTTTGAAATAAGTAGATAAATTTTCAACCAAAAACTATAAAATATGATTATTCTAAAACAACAGCTGAATTGAATAAAAAAATTCATTTCCCGAAAATTTTTAACCAGAGATACATTTCTAATTAAAATAATGAATCTAAAACAAAGAAAAAATTTTAGTCAAGACAAAAAATGCACCTAAATTATTGAACATTTTCAACAAAAAATTTTTAAAAACTGTTCCCTTATAGTTTAAAAATCAAGTAATTGGTTCAAAATTCGTCTTTTTTGTAAAACATTAATCTTATTGGTTAAAAATTAATCCTTTGAACATAGAATTTTTTACGAAGAAAAAAAATTTTCTTAAAATTTAATCTAAAAACAACAAAATTTTCTTCCTGATCGATCCATAGACATGATTGCAGAATCTGCCTAGTGGTAAATGGATTCGATCTCCTTTGAAATAATTTTTATAACACTTTTTTTTGTTGAAAATTAATTTTTTTAACAGAAAATTAAACTATAACATTTTTGGTGAAAAAGTAATTTTTTAAATTAAAGATTAATCTTTTTAGTTAAAAATCTAACTAATTGTTAAAAATATATGGATTTTGTTAAAGAGTCGTCTTTTTTAGCATAAAATTAATCTTCTTGTTTGAAAATTCTTTTTGCTGATTTAGGATTCAACCATTTTTCTGACAATTCTTTTTCTGCAACATTAATGCATTGAAGTGAAAATTTAACTGTCCATTTTTTGTTAAAAACGTATTGATATTTTTAATTGCAATCTGTTTTGGTAGAGAACTCAGCTTTTTTTCTAATTGCACTTATTAAGTTCAAAATTATTTTTTGAACTAAAAACTGAACTATTTAATTTTTCGTTGAATATTAAGTTTATAATTGTGGCTTCATCTGTTTCGGTTCAAAATGAACCTTTTTGATTGGAAGTTCAACTATTTTCTTCAAATTTCTTTTTTTATTAATTTCTATAATGATAAAATCTACTTATATTACTTTTGGTTAAAAATGATATTTTTTTACATAAAAATCATATATTTATTTTAAACTTCCTACATTTTGTAGAAAATTCGTAATTTTTTATAAAAATGTAATATTATTGGTTGAAAATTAATATTTTTCATTAAGGATTGAGATATTTAAAAAAGTTCTTTTCAGTTTGTCAAAAACAAATGTCTTTAAAAGAAATTTCGATTCTACTATTTTTTGTTGAAAATTGATATAGTAAATTGAAAATTGTCCTTTTGTACTTAATAATTAAATTTTTTAATTTTTATGTTTTGGTAGAAAATTAATCCTTTTGGTTTAAAATCGACCTTTTTTCGTTAAGGTTGAACTATTTGGAAATAAAATTATCTGTTTTGATGCAGTATTTAGAAATTCGAAATTTTTTTAAAAATTCGTAATTTTTGGTAGAAAAATAAACTTCTTAATTGAAATTTCATCTTTGTTTCGAGGATTCTATCATTACATGAAAAATTCGTTTTTTGGTGAAAAACTAATTTCTTTAAGGGAAAAGTCGATTATATAATTTTTGATAGAAAAATGATATTTAAAAAAAATTGATTTTTTTTTGTTAAAAATATCATTTTTTAAACGTCTTGTTAAACAGAGAAATTAATCTGCGTGGATGAAAATTCATCTTCTTCATTGAGGGTTCAATTATTATATTTTTGAAAATTCCTTCATAGTTAGTCAAAGATTAATTTATGTAAAATAAAATTGGATTGTATCATTTTTGGAAGAGAATTGATATTTGAAATAAAAAATTTATCTTTTTCAGTTGAAAATTCAACCCTTTGGTTTTAAAATGCACATATTTCGATGAAAATTCGTTATTGCGGTAGGAAATTAGTCTTATCGTTTGAAAATTCATCTTTGTGATTAAGAACAAAACTATTAAGTTGCACATTCCGCTTTTTTTCTTAAAAATTAAATTCTTTAACTAAAAATTTAACTCTCCCACTTTCGGCAAGAAAAGGAAATTTTGAATTATAAATTGATATTTTTGTGTGAAAAAATCAATTATTGGTTTCAAACATCGTCTTTTTTTATATAAAATTAATCTTCTTGGTTGAAAATTCATCTGTTTGTTTGAAACTTCAACTACTAGGCAGTCTGATAAGTCCCTGAAAAATGAAACACGGAGACGTTTTTTTGGCCAAAGTCGGTTTTATTTTTCAACATACTCTCCTTTTAGGTCGATACAGCGAGTCCAACGATTTTCTAACTTTTTGATACCGTCCGAAAAGTACTCGATCGGAAGGTCTCCAAAATACTCCTCAGTTTCAGCTATGAGCTCCTCATTTGAGTAAAAACGCTTACCGATGAGCCATCTCTTCAGGTTAGGGAACAAGTAATAGTCGCTGGGGGCAGGTCTGGTGAATAGGGTGGCTGAGGAACCAATTCGAAGCCGATTTCATACAATTTTACTTGTGCAACTAAGCATGAATGAACAGGCGCATTGTCGTGATGATAACGCGGTTTTTTCTTCTTCAAATGCGGTCGTTTTTCGGCGATTTCGATTTTTAATCGGTCCAATAAAGATGAATAGTATGCTCCGGTTATGGTTTTACCTTTTTCAAGATAGTCCACGAATATTATGCCATGTGCATCCCAAAATACGGAGGCC